>NC_092164.1:49512805-49732805 GCF_045791955.1 Oncorhynchus clarkii lewisi
ACAATTTGTCCTGAAAGTGATTACATAGAATCTAGCAAATATATAAAAACATGAACTTATTTATATTTAGTTCAGCTATCCCCATACAAAAATATATTACATTGTCATAGTCATCTTTGACATACATTAAAAAGTAACCCAGAGTATAGAATCACTATTTATATGCATACTCTGGCTTTTTCTGTTAATCTAAACATTATGATGTGGACAACATATTCATCTGTTGAGAGAACTCCTCATCTTAGCTGTCAAATGCGGTTCTTGTGCGATTTGAACTAGTCTCATTCTATCATACAAAAATGCATACATACACAAACACATCCACAGTGGTCAATATTTGGCAAACCAGTTGCACTGTCTGAGGAATCATTCCATAGCCTTCTCAATATAGCTGCATTAAATACAGCAAACACATTGTTGCCTTCTAAATAAAACTAGTGTCTGTTGGTGTTGTTTCTGAAGTGGGGGCACAGAGAGACCTTCCAACCCCTCAGAGGTGTACAGAGCCCCCCTGACCAGCGGGCTCAGTTCAGTATTTTTTAGGCTGTTCTTCTGCCCAGTCCTCCTGCCCAGAACGTCCATTCTTCCCTTCCTTTCCCTTCCTCCTCTTGGGCCCCTGGAGTGTGGAGCCCTGGCCCTGGGCCTGCCTGACCTCCAGCTCTGACTTCCCATTCCCTGAGTCATTGTTCTGCCTGGAGTAGCGTTTACACTTGCAGGAGGTAACCACAGTGATCTTATAGGTCCTGGACCTTCCGTCCTGACACTGCAGGCTGATGCGCTGGGTCCGGGTCCGGTCGATGACGCAGCGCCACTCCTGGGCCTCCCTGCGGCTCCAAAACTTTCCGGTGTAGCCGGGACCGGAGCCGATCCAGTTGGGCAGTAGGTGGGAGGGAAGACACTCCCCGGCACACACCAGCTCCTTGACCGGGTTCAGGCTGGTGCACTGACCATCTGAGATGTACTTGGTGGAACGCAGCTCTCTGCAGCCCACCTGGCTCTGTGCCTGACCCTGCTCTGTGATTGAGAGGGGAGGAGAGAGTGTTACATTCTGTCAGATACATATTGCATGGCATTATCTATATGACATTGCAAATACTTGAATTTGATTTAGTTTGCAGTTTGCGCTTTTGGATTATTCCATTTGCTGATCATAAAGATTCGTTTTGACAGGAACTGCGGCATGATCAGGGGCATCAAAGCTGGGACCTAGAGACTGAAAAACAGCTTCTATCTCAAGGCCATCAAACTGTTAAACAGCCACCACTAACATTGAGTGGCTGCTGCCAACACACTGACTCAACTCCAGCCACTTTAATAATGGGAATTGATGGGAAATGATGTAAAATATATCACTAGCCACTTTAAACAATGCTACCTAATATAATGTTTACATACCCTACATTATTCATCTCATATGTATACGTATGTACTGTACTCTATATCATCTACTGCATCTTTATGTAATACATGTATCACTAGCCACTTTAACTATGCCACTTTGTTTACATACTCATCTCATATGTATATACTGCACTCAATACCATCTACTGTATCTTGCCTATGCCGCTCTGTACCATCACTCATTCATATATCTTTATGTACATATTCTTTATCCCCTTACACTTGTGTCTATAAGGTAGTAGTTTTGGAATTGTTAGCTAGATTACTTGTTGGTTATTACTGCATTGTCGGAACTAGAAGCACAAGCATTTCGCTACACTCGCATTAACATCTGCTAACCATGTGTATGTGACAAATAAAATTTGATTTGATTTGATTTGAAAGACAGCATGAGTTGACAAGAGGTCCACCACAATTCCAAATTCTTGATTCTTTCTCCCATTCAAACACAAGTCTATGATTTATATTTCATTTTCATTTAGTCCCATTCATGTCTATGGAAAATGTGCCTATATAAGGAATGGAGTAATTCCAAATGTCAGGATCAATGAATCTATATGAATCGTCGAATCAATACATTTGATATGCGCATAAAAATGCAATTCACCTTTCCGCGCAGCGCTGGTCAAACGCCTTCCTCCGTTGCGTGCTTGATTCATTGATACATCACTACTCGGTGTATCCTGGACGGTACTGATCAACTGAGCGTTTAACTTTTCCGTGGCGCTGTTCTTGGCAGCTTGACAGTTACTTATAAGAAGGCAGAAGAGCGCGAGCTGGAACACACTCGTGGTAAGAAGCATCCCTGCAACTCTCCGTAGGCACTCCGCAGTACAGATGTAGACACAGGTTGGTAGGTAGGTAGGTAGTTGTGTCGTTATGATGTTACTTGTCGTTCAGTCGCTTATATACCCGCCCCTTGTCTTGGCACGACACAGCGCGCATGTAGTGCGTACATTTTATGAATCAACTAGGCGTTTTCACGCATAGCTACGCCCACTGAAGCAAAGGGTAATGCGTTTTTTTGTGTGTACTCCTCCAATGTAGAGCCTACCTACCAGTCAGTCAACACAGACAGGTAATATATATTTCTGCCAATATAGTTTGATGAATGTTGCTTTCCCTTATGGATAGGACACTGTCACTGGATAAAACACGATCGAGACCTTAATAACGGCTTGTCATAGACAGTTCATTTTGGTTTGTTGACCAGTTAACTGTGTAAATAATTGATTCATGATTACACTATTGTAAATTATAAGTAGACAATAAAAGAGTTTGCCAAAAAGGTTGTATGTGCCACATGCCAGAGGCATATCCTTTGATAGTCTATTTCATGATGATTTGTAAGTTCAAGTTCATATTTTATTCCATGTCTGAACGGATTGATTTGGTTTAGCAAGGGAGGTCAGCTGGAGACTGCATTCACGCCAGCTGCGTGCTTAGCTCTGGTCCAGGGCGATAGTGAGTGATCCCAGAGTGAACTCGCTAATGCCCTGGACCAGAGCTATTGAACACTGTAGATCTCATGTTGTGTTCTCGGATCCAGTGATCTCTGCAGGACAGGTGCTTCAGGTGATCTCACCAACACGATGTATGATGCATTACCCAAATTAGAGAACAATAGAAAGGTTCCGATCTCCTCCTTCATCCCTCCATCTATCCCTTCATCCCTCCATCTATCCCTTCATCCCTCCATCTATCCCTTCATCTATCCCTTCATCTCTCCATCTATCCCTTCATCTATCCCTTCATCTATCCCTTCATCCCTCCATCTATCCCTTCATCTATCCCTTCATCTATCCCTTCATCTCTCCATCTATCCATCTATCCCTTCATCTATCCCTTCATCTATCCCTTCATCCCTCCATCTATCCATCTATCCCTTCATCTATCCCTTCATCTATCCCTTCATCCCTCCATCTACCCCTTCATCTATCCCTTCATCTATCCCTCCATCTATCCCTTCATCTATCCCTTCATCCCTCCATCTATCCCTTCTATCCCTTCATCCCTCCATCTATCCCTTCATCTATCCCTTCATCCCTCCATCTATCCCTTCACCTATCCTTTCATCTATCCCTTCATCCCTCCATCTATCCCTTCATCTATCCCTTCATCTATCCCTTCATCCCTCTATCTATCCCTTCATCTATCCCTTCATCCCTCCATCTATCCCTTCATCTATCCCTTCATCCCTCCATCTATCCCTTCATCCCTCCATCTATCCCTTCATCTATCCCTTCATTCCTCCATCTATCCCTTCATCCCTCCATCTATCCCTTCATCCCTCCATCTATCCCTTCATCCCTCCATCTATCCCTTCATCCCTCCATCTATCCCTTTATCCCTCCATCTACCCCTTCATCCCTCCATCCCTCCATCTATCCCTTCATCCTGCCAACTCTGTGCCCCTAAGAACCAGGGTTCTCTTTCACTCCTTTCACAGGGATCCTTGACAATGAATTCCCCCAATGTCTCCTCAGCTATGTTCCCTCCTTTGATAGCAGTGAAAATAAATCCACTGTAAAACTGTCCAGGCTCATTCCATATTGTTAATTAAGCAGGTAGATTTTCTTTGGTGGGATGGTGTGGATGGGGAAACGGTGTATTGCGTGGATGGGGAAACAGGATGATTGGGGTGGATGGATAAACAGAGGGATGGGGTGGATGGGGAAACAGAGGGATGGGGTGGATGCAGAGACAGGGGAGATGGGGTGGATGCAGAAACAGGGGAGATGTGGTGGATGGGGAAGCAGGGGGGATGGGGTAGAAGGGGAAACAGATTATGGGGTAGATGGGGAAACAGAGGGATGGGGTGGATGCAGAAACAGGAGAGATGGGGTGGATGGGGAAACAGAGGGATGGGGTGGATGCAGAAACAGGGGAGATGGGTGGATGGGGAAACAGAGGGATGGGGTGGATGGACAAACAGGGGAGATGGGGTGGATGCAGAAACAGGGGAGATGGGGAAACGGGAGATGGGGTGGATGGGGAAACAGAGGGATGGGGTGGATGCAGAAACAGGGGAGATGGGGTGGATGGGGAAACAGGTTGGATGGGAGCGATGGAGAAACAGAGATATGGGATGGATGCAGAAACAGAGGGATGGGGTGGATGGACAAACAGGGGAGATGGGGTGGATGGGGAAACAGACGGATGGGGTGGATGGGGAAACAGAGAGATGGGGTGGATGGGGAAACAGAGGGATGGGGTGGATGGGGAAACAGGGGATTGGGGTGGATGGGGAAACAGAGGGATGGGTGGATGGACAAACAGGGGAGATGGGGTGGATGGGGAAACAGAGGGATGGGGTGGATGGACAAACAGGGGAGATGGGGTGGATGGGGAAACAGAGGGATGGGGTGGATGGGGAAACAGATATATGGGGTGGATGGGGAAACAGTGGGATGGGGTGGATGGACAAACAGAAGGATGGGGTGGATGGGGAAACAGAGGGATGGGGTGGATGGGGAAACAGTGGGATGGGGGGATGTGGAAACAGTGTTATTACATAGGTGGTGCTAAAGACAGTCTGGAAGATGTGCATAGCAACCAAGAGGAGGCCGCTAACAAAAAAGGTAAACAATGGAGTAATTGGGAGATGTAGCCGTATTTGTTTATCAAGGACTTTTGTCTTCATGACTGGCTGATACATGAATAAGAATTGAAGGTCACTGTATACACTGTGAGAATTTGTCATTAGAATGAGCTCTGTTTCATGCTCACTCTCTGTAGAGAAAAAGTCTGACTGCATATTGTATAGAACTATCGCTGTAGCAAAAAGACCATCATGCTTCAGTACCCTTTGAACATTGCCAACAGAGTGCAGTAGCTATATTACCAGTCATCATCAATGCATGGATGGTATTAAAGGGGAAAGCTGCCATCTAGTGTCCAAACAAATATGGACATATCCCCATAACAACAATGGACAATGAAGGAGAATTTTTAAGGCACTCTTTATTGACGCAATTGAAAATGTAAAACTGTCAACCAACACAAAAGCCACTTCGGTGTAAAGGGTTTGCCAGAGTTAAAGTCAGATCATTATTGGATCATCATTCTACTCTGTGACATGGAATGGTATTGATACATCACTGGTAAGACATCTGTGTCAACAAAGGGAACATCGAAATAATGATAATATGTTCAAATTATAGCAGGAATACACAACTTAACAATAACGCATAAAGAAGCCCTTAATATTGTGTTTTCTACCCATGGCCATACCTAAATAATATGACATGTATTGTTCAATAAGGTGGTCCCATTTCAACATGAGTGCATTTTTTAAATGACTACAGTGAGGGATGAAATTGTTATTTCAAGACATTAAAGAATATTTAAGGCTTACATTTTAAATAAGAGATGGAATTGCTCAAACGACATACAAAGAAGAAAAAAAGAAAAGAACACCACAGCTAATCCAAATACAACTCAATGGCTGCATTTACACAGGCAGCCCAATAGTGATCATTTGCACAATTATTGGCCAAAGATCTGATCTGACTTGTTAAAAGACCCGTTATTGGCAAAATATCAGAATTGGTCTGCCTGTATAAACACAGCCAATGGACTGTACATCATATGCACACCCTGTATACTTCAGCCTCCGCCAGCCAAATAGACCTCATTGGGTCCATAGTAACAATCCTTCCTTAGACTCCAGTCCAGCTGCCTGTTGGGTAAAGCATTCATCCCCACTAACCCCTTTCTCTCTAATCTGGACATCATGGCCAATCAGTAGTACTGCTGATTTAAAAAAAATAATTCTTCTTTAACCAGGGACTGATTCAGACCTCAGACATCAGGTGAATGTAATCAATTCAGTTTAATATTCAATAAAACTTTATTATTAATATCACTGAACTCTGGCCAATCAGTAACATTCATCAATGAATCAATACTACCCAGTAGAAAAGAACACCAGCAGTTCATCTCATTCCTGGTTGCAGGATGGTGGTCCCTCTGAGGATGTGGAGGGACAGTTCAGCTGGTCTGGCGTTGAGGGACCGGGACACCCTGATGACACCATGCGCTCCTCTGCCTTCAAACACAGCTCTGCCAGGAAGCTGGCTGTCTCCTTCACCATGTCACTCTCCTCATCTGGGCCCAGGATAAAGAGGAGAGGGGTAAAACAGTCTAAAGTTGACCTTAGAGGGCGAAACAAAGCCACAAGTATGTAACAAGCTACAGTAGTAAAGTAGGCTACAGAGGCCGGTATACCGAATCCAGATTAAGCCAATTCCTTGGTTAAAAAGCATGTCTGAAGCACTATAGTACACTGTAGTATAGCTGCAGTATGTACAGTGGGGAGAACAAGTATTTGATACACTGCCGATTTTGCAGATTTTCCTACTTACAAAGCATGTTGGGGTCTGTAATTTTAAACATAGGTACACTTCAACTGTGAGAGATCTAAAACAAAAATCCAGAAAATCACATTGTATGTTTTTTAAGTAATTCTTTTGCATTTTATTGCATGACATAAGTATTTGATACATCAGAAAAGCAAAACGTAATATTTGGTACAGAAAACTTTGTTTGCAATTACAGAGATCATACGTTTCCTGTAGTTCTTGACCAGGTTTGCACACACTGCAGCAGGGATTTTGGCCCACTCCTCCATACAGACCTTCTCCAGATCCTTCAGGTTTCGGGGCTATCGCTGGGCAATACGGACTTTCAGCTCCCTCCAAAGATATTTTATTGGGTTCAGGTCTGGCTGGCTAGGCCACTCCAGGACCTTGAGATGCTTCTTACGGAGCCACTCCTTAGTTGCCCTGGCTGTGTGTTTCGGGTCGTTGTCATGCTGGAAGACCCAGCCACGGCCCATATTCAATGCTCTTACTGAGGGAAGGAGGTTGTTGGCCAAGATCTCGTGATACATGGCCCCATCCATCCTCCCCTCAATACGGTGCAGTTGTCCTGTCCCCTTTGCAGAAAAGCTTCCCCAAAGAATGATGTTTCCACCTCCATGCTTCACAGTTGGGATGATGTTCTTGGGGTTGTACTCATCCTTCTTCTTCCTCCAAACACGGCGAGTGGAGTTTAAACCAAAAGCTCTATTTTTGTCTCATCAGACCACATGACCTTCTCCCATTCCTCCTCTGGATCATCCAGATGGTCATTGGCAAACTTCAGACGGGCCTGGACATGCGCTGGCTTGAGCAGGGGGACCTTGCGTGCGCTGCAGGATTTTAATCCATGACGGCGTAGTGTGTTACTAATGGTTTTCTTTGAGACTGTGGTCCCAGGTCTCTTCAGGTCATTGACCAGGTCCTGCCGTGTAGTTCTGGGCTGATCCCTCACCTTCCTCATGATCATTGATGCCCCACGAGGTGAGATCTTGCATGGAGCCCCAGACCGAGGGTGATTGACCGTCATCTTGAACTTCTTCCATTTTCTAATAATTGCGCCAACAGTTGTTGCCTTCTCACCAAGCTGCTTGCCTATTGTCCTGTAGCCCATCCCAGCCTTGTGCAGGTCTACAATTTTAGCCCTGATGTCCTTACACAGCTCTCTGGTCTTGGCCATTGTGGACAGGTTGGAGTCTGTTTGATTGAGTGTGTGGACAGGTGTCTTTTATACAGGTAACGAGTTCAAACAGGTGCAGTTAATATAGGTAATGAGTCGAGAACAGGAGGGCTTCTTAAAGAAAAACTAACAGGTCTGTGAGAGCCGGAATTCTTACTGGTTGGTAGGTGATCAAATACTTATGTCATGCAATAAAATGCAAATTAATTACTTAAAAATCATACAATGTGATTTTCTGGATTTTTGTTTTAGATTCGGTCTCTCACAGTTGAAGTGTACCTATGATAAAAATGACAGACCTCTACATGCTTTGTAAGTAGGAAAACCTGCAAAATCGGCAGTGTATCCAATACTTGTTCTCCCCACTGTATATTGTATGTGTTTTCAACAGATAGGAGTGTGTAGTTTACCATTGAGCTCCCTCAGCCTCGGGGCATCCTTCTCCTGCAGTCCTTTACAGATCTTCTTATGGGTGAACCAGTGGAGTCGCTGACACATCAGGCCACAGTACGTCACCTGTAGTAGTAGTAGTAATAGGAAGCATTTATTAATCATTTTATAGGCATTCATAATGGTGTATTCATGAGCGTTATCATTAAGTAATAAAGAGGGAAATGATTGAGAGAAGCACTGTGCTTGTGGTCGGAGGTGGTTTTCGTACCATTTTGCAGAGGGAGCATCGCTTCTCGGCCCCCCTCTCTCCACACGTAGCACAGAACTCAGCGTCTATGAAGGCCATCTTACCCGTGAGAGCCTGGGTTAGCACCGAGAATGCTGTCGGGTCGTTACCCTGGAGACAAGAGAAGCAGTGGAACATTGAACAGTAAACATTCCCATACAGAAAGTTATTTTTACGAACATCAATTGTCAAAAAAGTCTAAATTCATTGAACATGATCATGAACTCCTTAAAAAGGTACAATGCAGCCATTTTTATCTCAATACCAAATCATTTCTGGGTAACAATTACAACCTTACTGTGATTGTTTTCAATTAAAAATCAAAAAGAAACAAAAACAGTTTCTTATCAAACATCTATTTCTCAAGCGATAATTTTGCTAGGATTGTTTAGGAGTTTTTTGCAATAACTTTTGTTATTGACCAAATACTTATTTTCCACCATAATTTGCAAATAAATACATTAAAAATCCTACAATGTGATTTTCTGGATTTTTTTTTCTAATTTTTTCTGTCATAGTTGTAGTGTACCTATGATGACAATTACAGGCCTCTCTCATCTTTTTAAGTGGGAGAACTTGCACAATTGGTGGCTGACTAAATACTTTTTTGCTCCAGTGTACATAAGTATTCAGACCCTTTGCTATGAGACTCAAATTGAGCTCAGGTGCATCATGTTTCCATTGATCATCCTTGAGATGTTTCTACAACTTGATTGGAGTCCCCCTGTGGTAAATTCAATTGATTGGACATGATTTGGAAAGGCAAACACCTGTCTATATAAGGTCCCACAGTTGACAGTGGATGTCAGAGCAAAAACCAAGCCATGAGGTCGAAGGAACTGTCCGTAGAGCTCCGAGGCAGGATTGTGTCGAGGCACAGATCTGGGGAAGGGTGCCAAAACATTTCTGCAGCATTGAAGGTCCCCAAGAACACATTTGCTTCCATCATTCTTAAATGGAAGAAGTTTGGAACCACCAATGTTTGGAACCGCCAGGCCAAACTGAGCAATCGGGAGAGAAGGGCCATGGTCATGGAGGTGACCAAGAACCTGATGGTCACTCTGATAGAGCTCTAAAGTTCCTCTGTGGAGATGGGAGAACCTTCCAGAAGGACAACCAACTTTGCAGCATTCCACCAATCAGGCATTTATGGTAGAGTGGCCAGACGGCAGCCACTCCTTAGTAAAAGTCACATGACAGCCTGCTTGGAGTTTGCCTAAAGGCACCTAAAGACTCTCAGACCATGAAAAACATGATTCTCTGGTCTGATGAAACCAAGATTGAACTCCTTGGCCTGAATTCCAAGTGTCACGTCTGGAGGAAACCTGGCACCATCCATACGGTGAAGCATGGTGGTGGCAGCATCATGCTGTGGGGATGTTTTTCAGCTCATGGACTGGGAGACTAGTCAGGATCGAGGCAAAGATGAATGGAGCAAAGTACAGAGAGATCCTTGATGAAAACCTGCTCTAGAGGTCCCAGCACCTCAGACTGTGACAAAGGTTGACCTTACAACAGGACAACAATCCTAAGCACACAGCCAAGACAACGCAGGAGTGGCTTCGGGACACATCTCTTTAAGGTCCTTGAGTGGCACAACCAGAGCCCGGACTTAAACCTGATCGAACATCTCTGGATAGACCTGAAAATAGGTGTGCAGCAACACTCCCTATCCAACCCGTTCTTGAGAGGATCTGCAGAGAAGACTGGGGGAAACTCCCCAAATACAGGTGTGCCAAGCTTGTAGCGTCATACCCATGAAGACTCGAGGCTGTAATTGCTGCCAAAGGTGCTTCAACAAAGTACTGAGTAAAGGGTCTGAATACTTATGTAAATGTAATGTTGCAGTTTATTATTTTTAATAAATTAGCAAAAATTGTGTGTGGATTGATGAGGGGAAAAAACTATTTAATCAATTTTAGAATAAGGCTATAACCTAACAAAATGTGGAAAGAGTCTAGGGGTCTGAATACTTTCCGAAGGCACTGTATGTAACCTTCAAACTAGCTGTTATTGGCAGAGATGTTTGAAACTTTATTTGTTGTTGGTCTATTGAAGTAACTGTCCAGTGTTTCCAGATTTCTATGAAATATGACCTATAATTAATTTCAATATAGAGTGAAATAGTTTTCCTTACAAAAAATGATAATTAAGTATGTTAAAAATAAACTTTTCTGTGTTGGAATGGTGTGGGCAGACCCGAACTACAGAATGGTGTGGCCGTATACCGGTCATTAAAAATATTAATGCGAGTAGACCACTGATTGGTCAGCTCATTGATATATTCTCAATCAATTTTGAAATTGTCTGTTTGAGATACAAGTTTGAGGTGGATTTTTTTAAGTGTAAAAAAAAAGTCCTATTCATGTTTTGGCCACAAATACGAGTAGAGGATTAGTCAACAACATTATTTGTGTATAAATTAACAGAATCTGAACTTTAAAAAAAGTGAGATTTTCACTGGACAGTTACTTTACCTTGGCGTTTTAATGTAAGCTTGCGGGATCAGGTGGCTTTGCAAGGCTAACTTTAACATATGCCACCTGGTGATGTCACCAGGCAGACCAAAACTCCACCCATGCAAAACGTGCTGAACTTTCAGGCGGTCTTTTCAAACAGCTCTTACACTAACAGGGTATTATCGTAATTTTCAAAAATTCCCAGTATTATTCCAACCTCATAGTGTTGAAATGTACAGTATATAAAACACAGGAAATCACATTTTGGACTGCACTGCCCCTTTAATATGTAAATGTATCATTTAAAAAATGTTGCGCAACCCAATCAATCTTCAATTGGTTAATTTCCCGAGAGGACTAATTAAGTGAGTCCATAAGTGAGTCCATAGGAGGAGCCTTACATTGGATAAGACCTAAGTCAAAGGAAAGTTTGAATCAATGAATGACAGGAAGCTCACTCACAATCTCCACTGGTGCGATGCTCCTGACCAGCTGCTGTAGTAGTGCGGCTTCACAGTAGGGAAACTTCCTGATGCAGTCTCTAATGAACTTCTCCTGGTACTGAGGAAAACCATCTCCATCCCTCCCCTTCAACAGGCTGAGAGAAGAGACACAAATGAAATCAATGTAAAGAACTGTCTATGCAGTTTACATACGATATTCATGCAATATACAGCACTAAAAATAAACTATGAAACACAATTAGTACCCAATGGTTAGTCTCAGAATTTTGTGCAATAACAGAAAAATGTATTGGACAGTTATCAGTTAGAATGCCAGCAATGCAATCAATCAATCAAATCAACCACTGTCAAGAAAAACAAGATGATGTACTGGGAGTGACACACACACAACACACACACACACCTCTTGATGAGCACATCTAGCTTGTCATCACGGTCCAGAAGGAAGGCCATGCATTTCTGCAGCACATAGCTAATGTAGTGCATCTTCATGGCCAGGACTTCATTCATATCCTGCTGCTTCACACACTGCTCACACAGCAGATCCATGACATGGTAACACTTCTCTAATGCTCCCACGTCCACCAGCAGAGGGTTCTCCCTGACCAGCATCACCAGCTAAGAAAGGGGGGAGGTGTGGAGGAAAGTGTTATAGAGAATATTAGAAAGAGAGACAAAGAAAGAGTTAGAAAGAGAGATTTAGAAAGAGAGAGAGATAGAGGGTTAGAAAGAGAGATTTAGAAAGAGAGAGAGAAAGAGAGAGAGATAAAGAGTTAGAGAGAGAGAGAAAGAGAGAGAGAGAAAGAGAGATTTAGAAAGATAGAGAGTTAGAAAGAGAGAGAGAGAAAGAGAGATTTAGAAAGATAGAGAGTTAGAAAGAGAGAGAGAGAAAGAGAGAGAGTTAGAAAGAGAGAGAGAGAAAGAGAGAGAGTTAGAAAGAGAGAGAAAGAGAAAGAGAGAGAGGAAGAAGAAGAGTACAACGCTAATATATAATGACCCCACAATTTGAAAAGAAGGAAGAAAAAGAAAGAAAGAAAGAAAGAAAGAAAGAAAGATAGAAAGAGAGTGGGCCTGGTTGCTCCTCACCACAAGCACCATTCCATCATATCCCAGTATTCCTAGTTTGCTGTTTATTATATACTGTAAGACTATAACACTATGTATCCTGCTGAACTCCCATAGCGAAGGCTACTCTGTGAGACCGGGGCCATGAGGGATAGGGGATATGAATGTCTCAGCTCATGTTCTAGAGAAGAGATTCCACACATCAAACAAAAAGACACTTTCCAATGCCATGTTTCAACCAACTGAAGTCCTATGATGTAAAGAATCAGTATCCATCACAGAGACACAGTGGCAGAAACTATAGATTAAGTACTGACTGGTCACTTTGCAATGCTACTGAATAAACACAAGCTCCTATGACTTCATAACTGTCTCGGAAAAACACTTGGCAATAACTAAGTTGCAATCTCATCTAACCGACGTATGACAGCCACAAGGTGTGTGCAGCCAAAACAGTTCAGACTTTTCTTGTACATTGGTGCACTGCCCCTACCGTAACATGACTTTAAGTAAGCATTTCGTTGGACGGTGTATTCCATGTATATCCTGTACATACGACTAATAAAGCTTCAAACTTTAACCATGACTTTAGTCAGCAGGCTGATATAGCAGAGGTCTGAGAGTGTTACAGTGGCACCCCTCTCTGTGTCCTGCGTTCACATCCAGACAGATAGATAAATTTAGGCAGATCTAAAGCGGGCAGCGGCACCACGGGCGTGTGACTGCAGCCTGCAGCGGGTGAGGGTTGATCATGCAGAGAATGGAATTCAAAAGGACACTAGGCTATCCAAGCCATAGTTGAATTACAAAAGAATAGGGGGACTTGGGTGGAAGGTGGTGGCCGCTGGGTATTCCATAACAAATCAGCCTTCCATCCTACCCCCCAACAAAATGCTAATATCAAGTGTGCACCCATCCCCACTTTCATTATTGCCAAAGATATCAATGTGCACTAAATGGGGGATATGGTGCCATTTCAGGGAAGCAGCCTTAGACTACTGGAGAAACTGAGTAAACCAAAGCCTATTGGGTTCCTGGAAACTATCCTGGCCATCTGAAGTGTCTTAACAACACGATCAAGCCACTCCACTTCCCCAGAGTCAGGTGATCTAATATATACATACCATTTGTATGTCTCTGGGGCAGTTTGAAGGAAGTTGATGGTCGTTTCTACTAGCTGCTCCTGTAGACCTCAAGTCATTGCGCTAACGCTAGTTAGAAATAGCTTCAGAAACTATCTTCAACTTCTTTCCAACTGCACGCAGAGACATACAAATATTATCCATGAGTTCATATGACTCTGGTCTCTTTAATGCATTTTAATTCTCTATTTTACATAAACACTTGCACTAAAAGCAATCTCATAGAGTGTGCAGTGCACAGAGGTTTAAGGAGAGGATTGTTTTTAAAAAGTTAGATAGGAACCATTTAGAATTCAATTTAGAATATAACATCTCCACCTTGACAGGGTTGAGGTTGGAGGTCATGATGATCTTGTGAAGAGGTCCAGCCAGTTTGGGAGGCAGTTTGGCTTCTCGCTCCAGCCCCTGGGGTCTAGTGTAGTACTCGAGCCGCGCTCGAGAGAAGAAGTTGTTGATCACTGTCACACAGTCATGCTGGCCTGAGAGGTGGGACAATCGTCATCATCAAAATTATCATCACCATCATCATCATCATCATCTTAATTTCCATAATCATCATAATAAACCCAAAAGTTTGGGACAATGGGACTGATATCAGGGCTGTGGTTAATTTGGTTTTCAATTCAGCCGATTCAGAAAAAGTCACAAAAAAGCTGGGTATTTGCAGGAAAAGACTGTGTGAAAGAAGTTTAAGGCGATCACTTCTTTACCCACGAAAGCAGCCATCTGAGCAGCCGTGCGACCTACTGAATTGACCAGGTCTGTCTCTGCACCCGCATCCAGCATCATGGAGGTTATGTCTGTCTTTCCTGGGATAGGGCAAGTTATGGCAAAGTCCAATTTATTTTATTAAATTTTAAGTTTATTAAGTTTATTAAATTCTTATATGGTGCTTATAAATGAGTTATTTATGGATTATGAATGTGTTATGAAGTCCTTTTGTAGGTGCCCTTCAAATAAAATATGACCAATATCAAAATATTGTCTAAATTACAGTGTATGCTGTATGAAAAAGGATGCCTGCCCTGGACTAACCTGAGAGTCCAGCAAACATGAGGGCTGTGTATCCATAATCATGTTCATTACAATTGACGTCTGCCCCGTGCTGGAGCAGTAGACTGCACATGTCTGCCTGGCCCTTGTATGCTGCGTGCATTAGGGGAGTCATTCCATACTGAGGGGAGAAAGAAAGGATCATACTATCATTTAGGGTACTGATTCTACTGGCATTCACCTGGTAGCCTACTTGTAACAGCTTCTTTTAACGAATACTAAAGAAACAAACACGTAAATCATTGGTTATGACTGTTTAATTACCATAGTAAATACCTGGTACTTTTTGCACTGTAAAATAAAGTGCTATGGAAGTAAGGCAGGAAGAGACAGTTACTGTTACATGTTTATCCACATAATACTCAAACGTGACAATTATGTCAGCGCTATACTGTATAGAGTTATAAGGCCAGGCTGAGACTGAGTGCGCATATACTGTCAAGATCTGCTGCTCCATCTGATTTTGACAGACTGAACACACTTGTGCCACCTTTTTTTTTTTTTTACATCCTGCTCCCACACACACACACACACCCACACACATAACACACATACATACACATACACACATATACACACAGACGTGGTCTGAAGTAGTCTGTGGGTTACATCTAGTGGCTGGAGTACTACATCCTGCACTCAAGAGTCTCAGCCATATGTCTACATAACAATGGAAAACATATGCTGCAGGCCTTCACCCACAGAATGTTATATATGTCTCCATGGCTACACCATCCCAATAACATCACTATTTACTTTGTGTCACTAACGCCCTATAGGTTTGTCAGACTATGTCAAAACTATTAGTGGTCATGCGTAAAGGATTTTTGTGAAATAGACTTTTAAGTGACATTTATGTGTTTTACTGTTCTAAACATCTCAGGGATATCGTGGCTAGTGTATGAAGTGCTGTAAGCTAACTTGTACACTGATATATTGGGGAAGAGAATGACAAATCTCATCTTAGCATTAACTAATGACACAAACAACACAGGTAACTTTGTCAGAGTTTTCAACGACAAGACTCAATAGCCCCCATCCATACAGTACCTCATCCAGACAGTACCTCATCCATACAGTACCTCATCCAAACAGTACCTCATCCATACAGTACCTCATCCAGACAGTTGACTCTGACGTCCTTGGACCCCAGCAGCCGTGCAACCTCCTGCACATCACCTGGTTCACACAGAATAGAGATTTTAGATATAAAATGAAACATGCAATACCTCTTATTAACAATATATCATGCAATTTGTATAAATGATCTGCGCAATTTCACTTTATCTCCCCATAGGTACAATGATGTTTTTGCAAGACACTGTGAATGTGAAAAACAGGTGCCCTCCAGCAGTTTGGTATAAAATGTTTTAAATCAAATCAAATCAAATGTATTTGTCACATACACATGGTTAGCAGATGTTAATGCGAGTGTAGCGAAATGTCATAATGTGTGTTGGTGATGTATGGGAAGTATTGGAATTATTACTATAACATTATTACATCAAAAATGTAGCCTACTGATAATGCATTAATGCCTGAAGAATTTGTTTGATCATATTTTCAGATTCAGAGTGTTTAATAGTCACATGTACAGGGTTACAGGTGTGATTACAGGGAACAGTGAAAATCTTAGGCTTCGAGCTCCAACATGCAGGACTAAGTGAAACAAAATAATGAAAATGGTCATGAAAAACAACACTGTAAATAGAAATAGCATTATATACATAAAAACAACTGTGGCAGTGATGACTAAACAAATGTCAATTGGGGTGGAGGCAGAATGTTGAGGGAGTGAAGTGGAATGACCATAACGGGAGCATAACCATTGAGTGAAATAAAAACTATAACAATTGTATTTTCTAAAAGTAATATAAAAAAGTAATACAACAAGTAATATGTGTGTGACAAATGAAGACATTACTGTAACAACATGCATTGAACAAAGGAAAATAACAGAAAAGTGTTTACAAAGTCAGCCAAAAAAATCAATAAAATCTTACCTGCAGCAATAACCTGTAATATTTCTCGCTCAGCTGCTGAAAGATCTCCTTTCTTGGGAGCAGCCATTCTCTCTGTTGTTAAAATTGTATTTATATTTTCTCAATTCACAAGTGTTGACGAACAATATCTTGCTGTGGATGTGTGTTTATCCCAAAATCGTTACACCACTTGGCCGGCACAGGCGTGACGAGAGTAAAAGGTGATGGCCTTGACCAAATGTATAATAAATATGTAATTGAAGGGAAGTTAAACCATCATTGGACCACACCACTAAGTGAAGAAAAGAGGTGACAGATTGTCCACTCACTAACTTAAAATGCATAAATGTGTTCTTATTCCTCTTTACAATTTTAATAGCTTGTAATAAATGTATTTGGAGGGGAAATGTCCTATATGTTAATGTTATAGTTTGGTATATTTAATTCTGTCTGGATTCCCCCTATACGGACGTCTTTGGTTTAATCCGGCTGTATTTCAAGTGTCTGGCCACTCTAAGCGGTTTTGATAAGTGACTGTTCTTGCTTGTCGTCGTTCATCTCAACTTGTTGTAGAGTCATCCACTGCAAGGTAAGTCCCTCAAATATTTCACATTATGAAATTTAATATTTAAGCCTAAATGTTCGACTTTATGAGCTTGGCTAGGTTTGGTGACAAGTTTAGACCTAGTTCTCTTAAAATGTTTGTTGTTTGGCGTAAGAAATCATTTACAAAAGTACATTTTTGACAAATATATATTAACATTGGCTAAAGAAACAACGTGGATAGCTGTAATTGCCATTGCCAAGCTGGTTCTGCCCACGGTGCGGTGGGTTACAGGTGCGCCGTGCTCGCATGGCCGGTTTTGGAGATGCCAACCGCCATGGGCTACTGTACAATGTAGCCACTAGCTATGTATCATTTAAACAAGCTTTATACACTTTATTTGTGACATGATAGTGTCCACAGTCCTCCAAAGACATAATAGCCAACTGGAGAACGAGACTGGCATATTTGGGTATATTTGGAATTCGATAGTCTGTAATAACACGCAGTTCTGTCAGCACGTGCACAGGTGATCAGTGATCCAAGAATAACGATTGAGGTGACCGCTCAGCACCCGCTGCCGCTGAACTCTTTGGAGGGCATTAAAGCGGTTATAGGAGAGGATCTTAATTTCAGCCAGTTTGCTACAGCAGGAAAATAATCCTGCAGCAACGGGAAATGTGAATTATTATGTTGATTATGATTAATGAACATTTGTGTAGTTGATACCCATAATATTTTGGGGGATAGAAATGTAAATGTAAAATTACTTTTTTTTCTTATGGCTAACTTCCAGGAAATTTGAAAAGACAGTTAATGAGTTCGCCTTGACTAAGGCTTTTCAAAAAGCTTTATGTCAAGAAATGTAAATGCAGTGTTGCAGTAAAATCATCTAAAGCAAATTTGGTGATAGACAAAGAAAGTGAGGCATTAATGATGTCAACATTTTTTTATATTTATACATCTCTTGTGATGCGGTTCTGAGCAGCACTGATGGATGTGTTGACATGACAACAGCATCAGAGTTTTGAGTGACCCTTCCCCGCCTTTTGTTCCATGCTGCCTGAAGACCTAGCTAGCCAGTAACTTGTTAACTTGTTAACTTGTTACCAGATGCAGATAAAAGTGCAGACATAAGTACAGTATCTTTGTCATAAATGAATAGTGTAAACTTTCTTTATAATTGCTGACACCCTACAGTCAAATTTGGCACCAGTAGAGTTGCGATCTAGTTAAATAAATCACACCCCTCTGCAAACACGCATTCTCCATTATTGGTTACAAGGCTGTACATATTTAAATTAGGTAAGAGAATATCATGTTTCCATTGGTGTATTAAAATGAGAGTTGGGGTGTTGTCACCCTATCCCTTAATAATTCCGCCTCCTGAATACAAGTGTTTGACATGGGGTAGGGGACCAGTAACTTTATGATCAAACTTTATCAATGTGAAAGCAATAGTAATTTCTCATACTTTGGTCATCATACTTTGATCTGGTTTCATCCAAATATCATAAAATCATGTTCATGGCCTTTAAATTTCAATGTGAAAAGTATACGTTTTACACTGCAAGTTTTACATTTCCTGTGTTGCAGGAAAGTTCTCCTGCAACAAGGTGATCAAATTAAGATCCTACACCTGTATTGTTGTCCACTATAATGAGAGCTGATGGCCAGATAGGGCGCAGGCATTCATTCATTCATGGAAGTGAAGTCTCTTTCGCTCACACAAAAAGAGGTGCATTCTTTTATACTGTAGTCTTGAAACGTGAAACTAGTCGCGTTTTGTTGTCACCCTCTCGTACGAGCACACACTTTCTGTAGTTCTTATCAGCCAGACTGAACTCCACCGAGGCTGTTGAGTCTCCCCTTAACCATTCTCTGGCCACTGTTGCCTGCTTCCAGGAATTGTATTTATTTTGGGCATTGAATGTCAGTTGGACAGACCTACAAAGCCTGTGTTTGTGCATCTGTGCGTGTTGGTGACAGGCAGCCTGCTGTATGTGTGTTTGTGTGTGTTGGTGGCTGGGGAAGGGGTCTGTGTAACATGGCACTGGTATGTGACAATGCACATGGCTTGACATGTGAAATCATGAGGGGAGTTGTTGTTGAGAATACTGGTTGTGATTGACCATATAAAGCTGTGGTTATGAACCTGGTCAGAGATGTTACACAAGTACAGCCTTCCACATCAAACTGGTTCTCTGTCATGGAGTCTATGGAGTTCAGAAGAAGTCCACTAACAGAGGAAGAGTCTCTCATGACCGACCATTATGCTGAGATTTGGCTCTAGGTGCCTAAATGAACAGAGGAGTAATATTGTGAAAAGGGGGTTGATTTTCCTCCTTTTCTTGTGATCAGACAGTGTAATAGGCCTTTTCACAGACAATCTGGTTGTGAAAAAGAACATTATTCAGATTGATTGTCTCATCACAGAAATGGCAGATTTTCTTCTCCTTTTCACAATTTTACCTCAGAGGTGACGCATAACTCTATCTCCTCCTTAGCAGAGGTCTGTGTGGAGGTTAACATCAGGTGAGTCCTGTTTACAACATCTTCTACACTGATAATTGCTGTGGGATCACTACCATCATCCCCCAGGGCAGACTACCGGTGCTTAGCCCAGCTCACTGTGCTCTCCCTGGGGGCAAAAATACTAAATCTGTGGGTATTGTCAGGTGCTTTTTAGAGGTCTTAGAGGTACACAGTGCTGTATTGTCAGGTGCTTTTTAGAGGTCTTAGAGGTACACAGTGTGCACAGAGCTATAGGGAGACAAGAGGCTCACTCTAACCTAACTAACCCTAACCACTAAATATGATTTGTTTGTAACACTTGCACCTGCAGCTAAAATAATGCTTTATAGATTATAATAAGCATGTATGAGCCTTTATAATGTCTTAACACTTAAACTGCCGGGCCTTGCTTCCGCCCTTATTACGCCAATGAGAAGCCATTTTGACTGCAACATTCTAAGTCTAATAAATACATTTCATATGCTGTCAGAAAAATAGTAAGTGTTTTGGAAACCTCATAATTATCTCTTTATGATACAATATAGAAATCCTAGTGGTTAGAGCATTGGGCCAGTAACCGAAAGGTTGCTAAATTGAATCCCCGAGCTGACAAGGTAAAAATGTGTTGTTCTGCCCCTGAACAAGGCAGTTAACCCACAGTTCCCCGGTAGGCCGTCATTGTAAATGACTTTGTAAAAGGATTTGAAAGTCACTTTTTTTGCACTCCAGGGAAAAAGTCCTCTTAAACTGCTTAATACACAAATTATGTTCATATCAAAATTCTAACAACATACTTGTGTTAAATTAATGTAGAAAAAGTCAAGGAAGGAGGGTGGTATGACTTGTCAAATGTGACCGACCGCCTTGATTCTAGAGGTTGACCAATTAATCGGAATGGACGATTAATTAGGGCCGATTTCAAGTTTTCATAACAATCGGTAATTTTGGACGCCGATTTAAAAATATATATATATATACATTTTTTTACACCTTTATTTAATCTTTATTTAACTAGGCAAGTCAGTTATTTTCAATGACGGCCTAGGAACAGTGTGTTAACTGCCTTGTTCAGGGGCAGAACGACAGATTTTTACCTTGTCAACTCAGGGATTCAATCTTGCAACCTGGTATAGAGAGAAATAGTCCTATAAATACTATATTAACTACAACCTAAAACCTCTTACCTTGGAATACTGACATCTCATGTTAAAAGGAACCACCAGCTTTCATATGTTCTCATGTTCTGTGCAAGGAACTCAAACGTTAGCTTTTTTACATTGCACATATTGCACTTTTACTTCTCCAACACTTTGTTTTTGCATTATTTAAACCAAATTGAACATTTCATGATTTATTTTGATGTATTATATTAAGTTAAAATAAGTGTTCATTCAGTATTGTTGTAATTGTCATTATTACAAATCAATGTAAAAAAAAAAAAAGGCAGATTAATCGGTATTGGCTTTTTTTGGTCCTCCAATAATCGGTATCGGTATCGGCGTTGAAAAACCATAATCGGTCGACCTCTAATCACGACTTAACACATGTGTGCCGTACAGAATCCGTCTGCCAAGGGTAGCGCTTCTCTCTCAGATGAATCTGCAGGTAGCTAACCATCCAGGTTAGCTATGTAACATTAGGCTATAACTAGCAAAGTACATGGCTCTGAGATACGAATAATAAGATCATACACGTAACGTTAGCTAGCGAGTCATGTTATTCAACTGTTACTATGCACCTGCAACAAAGAGAGCTCAGATGTGAGTGCCTTTAGAATTTGGAATCAGGATATTTTCTACCTGTGGCCTGCAGTGTTTATATTTGTTGGCTTTATGTAGGCTACTTCAAATCAAATCAAATCAAATTTTATTTGTCACATACACATGGTTAGCAGATGTTAATGCGAGTGTAGCGAAATGCTTGTGCTTCTAGTTCCGACAATGCAGTAATAACAAGTAATCTAACTAACAATTCCAAACTACTGTCTTGTACACAGTGTAAGGGGATAAAGAATATGTACATAAGGATATATGAATGAGTGATGGTACAGAGCAGCATAGGCAAGATACAGTAGATGGTATCGGGTACAGTATGTACAAATGAGATGAGTATGTAAACAAAGTGGCATAGTATAGTATAAAGTGGCTAGTGATACATGTATTACATAAGGATACCGTCGATGATATAGAGTACAGTATATACGTATGCGTATGAGATGAATAATGTAGGGTAAGTAACATTTATATAAGGTAGCATTGTTTAAAGTGGCTAGTGATATATTTACATCATTTCCCATCAATTCCCATTATTAAAGTGGCTGGAGTTGAGTCAGTGTCAGTGTGTTGGCAGCAGCCACTCAGTGTTAGTGGTGGCTGTTTAACAGTCTGATGGCCTTGAGATAGAAGCTGTTTTTCAGTCTCTCGGTCCCAGCTTTGATGCACCTGTACTGACCTCGCCTTCTGGATGATAGCGGGGTGAACAGGCAGTGGCTCGGGTGGTTGATGTCCTTGATGATCTTTATGGCCTTCCTGTGACATCGGGTGGTGTAGGTGTCCTGGAGGGCAGGTAGTTTGCCCCCGGTGATGCGTTGTGCAGACCTCACTACCCTCTGGAGAGCCTTACGGTTGAGGGCGGTGCAGTTGCCATACCAGGCGGTGATACAGCCCGCCAGGATGCTCTCGATTGTGCATCTGTAGAAGTTTGTGAGTGCTTTTGGTGACAAGCCGAATTTCTTCAGCCTCCTGAGGTTGAAGAGGCGCTGCTGCGCCTTCTTCACGATGCTGTCTGTGTGAGTGGACCAATTCAGTTTGTCTGTGATGTGTATGCCGAGGAACTTAAAACTTGCTACCCTCTCCACTACTGTTCCATCGATGTGGATAGGGGGGTGTTCCCTCTGCTGTTTCCTGAAGTCCACAATCATCTCCTTAGTTTTGTTGACGTTGAGTGTGAGGTTGTTTACCTGACACCACACTCCGAGGGCCCTCACCTCCTCCCTGTAGGCCGTCTCATCGTTGTTGGTAATCAAGCCTACCACTGTTGTGTCGTCCGCAAACTTGATGATTGAGTTGGAGGCGTGCGTGGCCACGCAGTCGTGGGTGAACAGGGAGTACAGGAGAGGGCTCAGAACGCAACCTTGTGGGGCCCCAGTGTTGAGGATCAGCGGGGAGGAGATGTTGTTGCCTACCCTCACCACCTGGGGGCGGCCCGTCAGGAAGTCCAGTACCCAGTTGCACAGGGCGGGGTCGAGACCCAGGGTCTCGAGCTTGATGACGAGCTTGGAGGGTACTATGGTGTTGAATGCCGAGCTGTAGTCGATGAACAGCATTCTCACATAGGTATTCCTCTTGTCCAGATGGGTTAGGGCAGTGTGCAGTGTGGTTGAGATTGCATCGTCTGTGGACCTATTTGGGCGGTAAGCAAATTGGAGTGGGTCTAGGGTGTCAGGTAGGGTGGAGGTGATATGGTCCTTGACTAGTCTCTCAAAGCACTTCATGATGACGGATGTGAGTGCTACGGGGCGGTAGTCATTTAGCTCAGTTACCTTAGCTTTCTTGGGAACAGGAACAATGGTGGCCCTCTTGAAGCATGTGGGAACAGCAGACTGGTATAGGGATTGATTGAATATGTCCGTAAACACACCGGCCAGCTGGTCTGCGCATGCTCTGAGGGCGCGGCTGGGGATGCCGTCTGGGCCTGCAGCCTTGCGAGGGTTAACACGTTTAAATGTCTTACTCACCTCGGCTGCAGTGAAGGAGAGACCGCATGTTTTCGTTGCAGGCCGTGTCAGTGGCACTGTATTGTCCTCAAAGCGGGCAAAAAAGTTATTTAGTCTGCCTGGGAGCAAGACATCCTGGTCCGTGACTGGGCTGGGTTTCTTCCTGTAGTCCGTGATTGACTGTAGACCCTGCCACATGCCTCTTGTGTCTGAGCCGTTGAATTGAGATTCTACTTTGTCTCTGTACTGGCGCTTAGCTTGTTTGATAGCCTTGCGGAGGGAATAGCTGCACTGTTTGTATTCGGTCATGTTACCAGACACCTTGCCCTGATTAAAAGCAGTGGTTCGCGCTTTCAGTTTCACACGAATGCTGCCATCAATCCACGGTTTCTGGTTAGGGAATGTTTTAATCGTTGCTATGGGAACGACATCTTCAGCGCACGTTCTAATGAACTCGCACACCGAATCAGCGTATTCGTCAATGTTGTTATCTGACGCAATACGAAACATCTCCCAGTCCACGTGATGGAAGCAGTCTTGGAGTGTGGAGTCAGCTTGGTCGGACCAGCGTTGGACAGACCTCAGCGTGGGAGCCTCTTGTTTTAGTTTCTGTCTGTAGGCAGGGATCAACAAAATGGAGTCGTGGTCAGCTTTTCCGAAAGGGGGGCGGGGCAGGGCCTTATATGCGTCGCGGAAGTTAGAGTAACAATGGTCCAAGGTCTTTCCTCCCCTGGTTGCGCAATCGATATGCTGATAAAATTTGGGGAGTCTTGTTTTCAGATTAGCCTTGTTAAAATCCCCAGCTACAATGAATGCAGCCTCCGGATAAATTGTTTCCAGTTTGCAGAGAGTTAAATAAAGTTCGTTCAGAGCCATCGATGTGTCTGCTTGGGGGGGGATATATACGGCTGTGATTATGATCGAAGAGAATTCTCTTGGTAGATAATGCGGTCTACATTTGATTGTGAGGAATTCTAAATCAGGTGAACAGAAGGATTTGAGTTCCTGTATGTTTCTTTCATCGCACCATGTCACGTTAGTCATAAGGCATACGCCCCCGCCCCTCTTTTTACCAGAAAGATGTTTTTTCCTGTCTGCGCGATGCGTGGAGAAACCTGTTGGCTGCACCGCTTCGGATTGCGTCTCTCCAGTAAGCCACGTTTCCGTGAAGCAAAGAACGTTACAGTCTCTGATGTCCCTCTGGAATGCTACCCTTGCTCGGATTTCATCAACCTTGTTGTCAAGAGACTGGACATTGGCAAGAAGAATGCTAGGGAGTGGTGCGCGCTGTGCCCGTCTCCGGAGTCTGACCAGTAGACCGCCTCGTTTCCCTCTCTTTCGGAGTCGTTTTTTTGGGTCGCTGCATAGGATCCACTCCTTTGTCCTGTTTGTAAGGCAGAACACAGGATTCGCGTCGCGAAAAACATATTCTTGGTCGTACTGATGGTGAGTTGATGCTGATCTTATATTCAGTAGTTCTTCTCGACTGTATGTAATGAAACCTAAGATGACCTGGGGTACTAATGTAAGAAATAACACGTAAAAAAACAAAAAACTGCATAGTTTCCTACTTTTACATATTGGTAATGGTAATAGAAGTTACTAGATTTGTATCATTTTAATTTAGATGGCATTTTGATTAACCACATGACATTTCATTTATAATAGTCTTCATATCTCAAAAGTAATGAAACTGTTCCACGAAAATGTGCATATGAGTATCATAACTTGCACGCAGATCAGTAGAAATGGTACGATAACTTGGCACTACAAATGAAAAAGGTTGCCGACCGCTGGTGTAGCCTATACCGGCAACTTCAGGAGCTTAATGGCAGAATCTGTGAAGGCCAGCAGCAGCGGGAGGAGGAGGGTAGGAACAGGTTTTTTCTTCTGGTTAGGCTGTATTGATATCTGGCTCCCTCTTTAGTAATTTGTCTTCATTTTTAATTGCAGTAGCCTACATATAGCTGATTTTATTCAAACATATGGTGTGTTAAAATACAAGTTTAAACATTTTGACTAATCGATTGGTCGAAAGAACAGACAACTCGATCGACCAACCAAGATTTTTTTTATTTTTAAGTAGGGGACATCCCTAATGGCATGTCAACCATAGTCAGAAGTTGTCTAAAGAACATCTGGATCTAGGACCAGGTTACTACAGTATGCTCTTTGGAATCTCCTCCAGACAACATGTTTTGGTGTGGTAGAGTAGATTATACAATTATTTAATCCCTTTGACCCTCTAGTACTGGCCTGTCTCACTGTCTGTCCCAAGGAGGACTGTGCACTCAAAGACCCTTCGGTGTCCAATTGTTAGTCTCTCTCATTGGATCAGATGCAGTTAGCTTGTACCAACCGTGCATGTGTATCCCTGTGGTCATTCATGTCCTTTTTGTAATAAGAGAGAGGGAGACTTGTGCTGTGTGGACGAGGACAAGTGTGAGTGTGCATACAACCTGTCAAGTTTTAGAACATCTACTCATTCAAGGATTTTCCTTTATTTTGACTATTTTCTACATTGTAGAATAATAGTGAAAACATCAAAACTATGAAATAACATATGGAATCATGTAGTAACCCAAAAAATAAAATTAGCCGTCATTTGCCTTGATGACAGCTCTTGGCATTCTCTCAACCAGATTCATGAGGAATGCTTTTCCAACTGTCTTGACGGAGTGCCCACATATGCTGAGCACTTGTTGGCTGTTTTTCCTTCACACTGTGGTCCAACTAATCCCAAACCATCTCAATTGGGTTGACGTCGGGTGATTGTGGAGGCCAGGTCATCTGATGCAGCACACCATCACTCTCCTTCTTGGTCAAATAGCCCTTACACAGCCTGGAGGTGTGTTTTTGGTCATTGTCCTGTTGAAAAATAAGTGATATTTCATAGTTTTTATGTCTTCACTATTATTCTAAAATGTAGAAAAGAGTAAAAAATAAAAACCTTTGAATGAGGTGTGTCCAAACCTTTGACAGGTGTATAGTACAGGGCACAAGGTTGACAGACTGGACAAGTCTCAGACAGTCACAGAGCATTAAGTGAATTATTTCTCTAACTCACTGTCACTGCTAAGAGGGAATCACAGCTGGTAAGCATAGAGCTTTCAACTGACATCTGAAGATTTGCTGAAGGTTTGAGATTTTATGAAGTGCTTAACTATTATTGAATTTGTTTGTCAACTATTAGTAAACTGTCACAGTACATTTTAGGGCATATTAACACATGTATAAATAACTTTACCATAGTAAATGTACGACATATTTATTCAGATATAGCCTAGAAATGATGTTGCGGACCGTTAAATATGGCATGTTGACAGAAACGAAGACATTCTGTCATTAAATGGAATGGTAGTGTTGTGTGTTGACCATGTTGTATATGGTCTGCTAATTTCCCATTTCTGTATTTGTTTTCCTCAGGACTTTTATGAATACCGGTAAGCAGCAGAAGCCAGTGCTAACAGGCCAGCGGTTCAAGACCAGGAAAAGGGGTGAGTTGCGTTACGACCACAGACGGCTGTCTACGTGCGATATCAATGCCTAATGTTTACCACGTACAATGTGTTTGCAAGACAACATGCATGGTGTTAAATTGCAATACCAATATGTTGTCAAGACAACAGACCGTGTTAAGTTGCAATACGAGATAATTGAACCAGTCTTTGAGACTGTAAAATGTCTTGATTATTTTTTAAGTCTCACTGACAACCAAATTGTCAATGCACACTTGTAGCTCATATCTCTTCTATTAAGATCTACTACTTGGTAAGGGACCAGCAAAGGGATAGCAGGGTTCTCCTCTATGTTCCTCCTCTTCTTCCTGTCTTCTGTCCTCTTCTCTCTCCTCTCCACACATAAACACAGACTATAAACACTCTTCGCTTCTAGGGTTCTGTTTCATCTCTCTGTTGTGGCTTGACATTCCCTCTTACACAACACCTACTGCAATGACTGGCTCCCAGTCATTAAGATGTTGAAGTTTCTAGAATGTCACAGCATCGGTGTGTGACCAAGTCACACCTAGTCTCAGCGTGAGTGGAGCATGTCACTGTTGCTGACAGCAGTGGCAGGACACAAGGCAGAGCTGAACTAGCCTTGTCCCAGATCTGTTTGTGGTGTCTTGGCAACTTCCAGACATGACATCACAAACAGATCTAGGACCAGGCTATAGCTGAACTTCCTCCCAGTACAGTGGGTGTCATTATGAACATTACTCACAGAGCAGAAGGACATGTAGTGTTGTAGGAACATTTTGTTCATACTCCGTGAGGCCCCTTGTTGATTCTCTTGATCCGTGTGTTGATACCCAGAGAGCTATTAATGAAGAGGACATCGTTTGGACAATGTGTTCTTTGTGAAAAACACAGAGGATTAATCAGGGAGGCTAACCCTCCACCAGGCCAAGTAGCAGCTAGTGTCCCATCACGGCAGTGTCCCTTGTCTTCATCACACATTGACTGGGGAACTGAACAGCTGTCTGTGACGCTTCCAAATGTACCGCTGTAGCTATACAATATGTATTGACTTTTAGCCCTAGAGATCATTCACTAACGTACCCAACTGGCGGCCCGCGGGACATTTTATTTGGACCCCAAGCTGTCTGAGCAAAAATAAAGGAAGCAAGTATTTTTTATTGTTGGACATAAAAGACTGTAAAAACACCAGCAAATCTGCTCCAAGTTATTAACATATAATAATAATAATAACGTATTCCCACGCATAATAGAGAGATTTTATACAAATGTAAACTAGATTTGACATGATTTAGTCAAATATTATATCTGTTTGGGCTTCTTACGGTCAATTTGACATCTACAAATGATCTTTGAATTATGTTCCGGTCCCCTGATCATCAGCGCTAGTTGAGGATCCCTGACATACGGTATAAATTATGCATGGTTCACCATACCTTCTTTTCTGATGTTGTCTGTGTTAGGGTTTGATAGACATTAGTGTACCTACAGTACAACACTGTCCTCCTCTGCCTTGTCCCTCCCCACCCAGATGAAAAGGAGAAGTTTGAGCCCACAGTTTTCAGAGACACAATTGTTCTGGGCCTCAACGAAGCAGGAGGAGACCTCGATGCTGTAGCTAAGTTCTTGGACGTTACCGGTTCCCGACTCGACTACCGTCGCTATGCCGACACCCTCTTCGACATCCTCATCGCGGGGAGCATGCTCGGTGAGTGGAAGAGTGTAGTGAATTTAGCAGGCAGCGCAACCGGGACTCAAACCCAGGTCCCAGGACTGTCAGTCCACCTTCTTAGCCATTAAGAGGTCTGCACCGCTTGATGATGTCGCTAGGTGTTATATTAAGGTAGCTACAGTGTTATGGTTATCTGCACGGTGTCAGCTCAGTGGTGAAACATCGTGGTCCTTTGTATCAGTACTGTGCACTGTGTTACTGTCCCCCAGTGTCCATCCATGAACCAGCTGATCGCAGTAACCGGGCTGTCCATTCAGGCAAGGACAAATTTACAAACAGATCACAGCTGGCTTTGTCAGATTATCAGGGTCATTTCCCATTATCAAAGACATCCGGGAGAGACTGTTCTTCAGTAGACTGCAGGCACCAGCATGAACCCTAGTGGGTACCATATCGCTGGATCAGAAAGCAGAACTTTGTTAGAACACAAGGCAGGAAAGGAAAATTGTACACTCTCTGTACTAGGCTTTAGAAACGTAATTCATGTCCAAATACACACTATCTTTCTTGCACACACACATTCACACACGCTCATTCACATCCTGACATGTTTTATCTGTGTAGATTTAGTTGCTGTCTGTCTCTATCCAGCTCATACACACGTGCACACACGCATGCAAACACACGCAGGACCCTCTGCCAGGCCTGTGTCAGTCTCTGCATGTCAATCCCCATTAGAGATAACAGGTTTACCCTGGTCCTATAGTCCTATAATAAGACCCTGGCAGGGAGAGACCGAGCAGCACAGAGGGAGACCAGGGATACAGATGTAGGCTCTTAATTTGATTTATTTCGTAACAGCTAAATAATCCTGCAGCAACAGGATTTGACCGTTTTTTGCTTGATCGGTAATGTTGCTTGATCGGTTCTAAGGCTATTAGCTGGCCAAAAGAGGCTACAAGAAAAGTGGAACACTTAATATAACTGTGTTAGTGTGGGTTTTCAATAAATTAATCACAAAGCTCATCTGCATTTCCTGCGATTAAGAAAAATTCTCAGCAAAAGGAGTGATCAGATTAAGATCCTACAGCTGTACCCGGTAATCCACCAAAATAAACCATCCTCTCAGGGAACCAGATTAGCCTTAAATTTAGCATGGAGGATTAGCTCCTGGTTCACACTTCACACACATGCACTCGTGAAGGCAACAAATGCAGGAAATTCAGACGCACACAAAACAGTTTAATTTGATTGTATTGTTAATCCACAACAGTCCTTAAAAATGGATTCAAAGTCAACAACGATTGTTAAAGCATTAGATACAGGTTGCAGTTTGGACTAGAGGTTGACCGATTATGATTTTTCAACGCCGATACCGATTATTGGAGGACCCCCAAAAAAAAGCCGATACCGATTATTCGGCCGATTTTTATTTTATTTCTTATTTTATTTGTTTGTAATAATAACAATTACAACAATACTGAATGAACACTTATTTTAACTTTTAATATAATACATCAATAAAATCAATTTAGCCTCAAGTAAATAATGAAACATGTTCAATTTGGTTTAAATAATGCAAAAACAAAGTTTTGGAGAAGAAAGTAAAAGTGCAATATGTGCCATGTAAAAAAAGCTAACGTTTAAGTTCCTTGCTCAGAACATGAGAACATATGAAAGTTGGTGGTTCCTTTTAACATGAGACTTTGTAGGTTGTAGTTAATATAGTATTTCTATGACTATTTCTCTCTCTACCATTTGTATTCCATATACCTTTGACTATTGGATGTTCTTATAGGCACTTTAGTATTACCAGTGTAACAATATAGCTTCCGTCCCTCTCCTCGCTCCTACCTGGGCTCGAACCAGGAACACGACAACAGCCACGCTCGAAGCAGCGTTACCATTGCAGATCAAGTCTCAGAGCGAGTGACATTTGAAACACTATTAGCGCACACCCCATCAGTTACACCAGCCTAATCTCGGGAGTTGATAGGCTGGAAGTCATAAACAGCGCAATGCTTGAAGCAGAGGGAAGAGCTGCTGGCAAAACACACAGAAGTGCTGTTTGAATGAATGCTTACGAGCCTGCTGCTGCCTACCACCGCTCAGTCAGACTGCTCTATCAAATCATAGACTTAATTATAATATAATAACACACAGAAATACGAGCCTTTGGTCATTAATATGGTCGAATCCGGAAACTATCATTTTGAAAAAACGTTTATTATCGCATATACCCTGACTCTGCCTGCAATAAACACAAGAGAAGTGACACAATTTCACCTGGTTAATATTGTCTGCTAACCTGGATTAAAAAAATTAAAAATATATACTTCTGTGTATTGATTTTAAGAAAGGCATTGATGTTTATGGTTAGGTACACGTTGGAGCAACGACAGTCCTTTTTCCGCAAATGCCACCGCATCGATTATATGCAACGCAGGACACGCTAGATAAACTAGTAATATCATCAACCATGTGTAGTTAACTAGTGATTATGATTGATTGATTGTTTTTTATAAGATAAGTTTAATGCTAGCTAGCAACTTACCTTGGCTTCTTTCTGTATTCGCGTAACAGGTAGGCTCCTCGTGGAGTGCAATGTGAAGCAGGTGGTTAGAGCGTTGGACTAGCATTAGTTAACTGTAAGGTTGCAAGATTGAATCCCGGAGCTGACAAGGTAAAAATCTGTCGTTCTGCCCCTGAACAAGGCAAGACACTGTTCCTAGGCCGTCATTGAAAATAAGAATGTGTTCTTAACTGACTTGCCTGGTTAAATAAAGGTGTAAAAAAACAACAATTTAAATCGACCAAATCGGTGTTCAAAAATACTGATTTCGATTGTTATGAAAACTTGAAATCGGCCCTAATTAATCGGCCATTCCGATTAATCGGTCGACCTCTAGTTTGGACTCTAAGCCATCATATACTGTATCCTCAAACAAGAACGGATTAAAACATTGGATCAGGCTGCATCAAGAGCCATCCATTTACATGTTATACATGCATACATGCATTAGTCAGATTTAGCAGACGGTCTTATCCAGAGCGACGTACAATCAGTGTATTCCACTAAACTAGGTAAAAAACACCTTACACAATCATTACAAGTAAAAGCTAGCCGTTAAGACCAGAGATGGGGAAAGGCCCATGTAAACAGGATTTAACCTTTAACCCTGGTGGTTTTCCCCTGTTGTCTCTCAGCTCCCGGTGGTACGCGTATTGATGAGGGGGACAAGGCCAAGGTGACGGAACATTGTGTGTTTACCACCGAGGAGAACCATGCTAACCTCCGCCGCTATGCTCAGGTTGGTACACACGCATGCACGCACACACACACACACACACACACACACACACACAGACGGACACACATGAATGAATGAATGAATGAATGCACACACACACACACACACACGCACGCACACACTCTCTGTCTCACCATTGACTTTGTCACATCCTCAAACGTTAGCCAACATTTCCTACCAAGGCCTTGGGGTGGAGAGGATTTTGGGCTTGAGACACCTGCAGTAAAGTGGTATTAGACCTGCTAATACCCACCAAACCCCTGGGAGTATCCAGTTTGTCAACACTCCACCATGACATCCTTTTAATATAATCCTCCTCCATTAAACTCACTCACTCCTGCTTGTCTGTCTTTCTTTTGCTCGCTCGGCGTCTCTTTCTGTCCGTCTCTCTCTGGTCGTCTCTCTGGCCGACTCTCTCTGGCCGTCTCTCTCTCTGGCCGTCTCTCTCTTGCCGTCTCTCTCTGGCCGTCTCTCTGGCCGTCTCTCTCTCGCCGTCTCTCTTTCTCTTTCTTTTGCTCGCTCGGCGTCTCTTTCTGTCCGTCTCTCTCTGGTCGTCTCTCTGGCCGACTCTCTCTGGCCGTCTCTCTGGCCGTCTCTCTCTCTGGCCGTCTCTCTGGCCGTCTCTCTCTCTGGCCGTCTCTCTGGCCATCTCTCTCTCTGGCCGTCTCTCTCTCTGGCCGTCTCTCTCTCTGGCCGTCTCTCTGGCCGTCTCTCTCTCTGGCCGTTTCTCTGGCCGTCTCTCTCTCTCTGGCCGTCTCTCTCTCTGGCCGTCTCTCTCTCTGGCCGTCTCTCTCTCTGGCCGTCTCTCTCTCTGGCCGTCTCTCTCTCTGGCCGTCTCTCTCTCTGGCCGTCTCTCTGGCCGTCTCTCTCTCTGGCCGTCTCTCTGGCCGTCTCTCTCTCTGGCCGTCTCTCTGGCCGTCTCTCTCTCTGGCCGTCTCTCTGGCCGTCTCTCTCTCTGGCCGTCTCTCTCTCGCCGTCTCTCTTTCTTTTCAAGGGCTTTATTAGCATGAGAAACATGTTAACATTACCAAAGCAAGTGAAGTAGATAAACAAAGGTGAAATGAATAATAATGTACAGTAAACATTACGCTCACAGAAGTTCCAAAAGAATAAAGACATCTCAAATGTCATATTATGACTATATGCAGTATTGTAACAATGTGCAAATAGTTAAAGTACAAAAGTGAATAAATAAACATAAATATGGGTTGTATTTACAGTGGTTGTTCTTCACTGGTTGCCCTTTTCTTGTGGCAACAGGTCCCAAATCTTGCTGCTGTGATGGCACACTGGTATTTCACCTTTTCGAAATGGGAATTTATCAAAATTGGGCTTGTTTTCTAATTCTTTGTGGATCTGTGTAATCTGAGTGAAATGTGTCTCTATGGTCATACATTTGGCAGGAAGTGCAGCTCAGTTTCCACCTCATTTTGTAGGCAGTGTGCACAGCCTGTCTTTTCTTGAGAGCCATGTCTGCCTACGGTGGCCTTTCTCAATAGCAAGGCTATGCTCACAGAGTCTGTACATAGTCAACGTTTTCCTTAAGTTTGGGTCAGTCACAGTGGTCAGGTATTCTGCCACTGTGTACTCTCTGTTTAGGGCCAAATATCATTCTAGTTTGCTCTGTCTTTTTGTTAATTCTTTCCAATGTGTCAAGTAATTATCTTTTTGTTTTCTCATGATTTGGTTGGGTCTAGTTGTGTTGCTGTCCTCTCGCTGTCTCGCTCTCTCTCGCTGTCTCCCTCCCAGCCCTCTGTCTGTGACTGAATCTCATGTTCCTCTGTGCGTCTTTGTGTTTCTCTAGGTTTTTAACAAGCTTATCAGGAGGTACAAGTACCTGCAGAATGCCTTTGAGGAGGAAATGAAAAAGGTAAAGTATCCACAGGAAACACTCTCATGTGAAGTCCCTAACTGATCTACTTCAGCTTTTCATTCTCCTAAGTACTTCTGGTGATGTCATATCTTAAGGTGTTTAGGCATTTTGTATCTATTGTCTTTAGTTTACATAATTGTCTTGATTGATTAATTGATTTTATCGTGTGTAGCTTTTGCTGTTCCTGAAGGCATTCAGTGAATCAGAGCAAACCAAACTGGCTATGTTGACTGGTATCCTATTGGCTAATGGCACTCTGCCCCCGCCCATTCTCACCAGCCTCTTCAGCGACAATGTTGTCAAGGAAGGTGAGTGTGTGTAGGGGGGGTTTGATTTCTTGAGGCATATATTTAAAGCTTCTTCCAAGTTGTTCTCTTATTCTTGGTATATTGCAGGTATCTCTGCGTCCTTTGCGGTGAAACTGTTCAAGGCATGGATATCTGAGAAAGATGCCAATGCAGTCACCTCAGCCCTGAGGAAGGCTAACCTGGATAAGAAACTCCTGGTAAGAAACCCTTTAGGCAGTTAGCCTAGAGCAGTAATTTCCAACCTGATGTTAAAAAAAGACTTGGTGGTCCTCAAGAGCGTTTGAGAGTGATTTGGTAGTCCCCGAAATGGAAAAGGTTGGGAACCACTTGCCTAGAGGTTAGAGAGCCTCTTTTATTGTGCTCCTATTCTATTTCAGCCACAAGAGGGAGCTGTTGTGTCAATTTTTTAGGGTTGAAGATCAATGGAAGTTGTTTGAGCCTCGACTTGTTGTTTCTCTAGGAGCTGTTTCCTGCCAGCAAGCAGAACGTGGAGCATTTCTCCAAGTACTTCAATGAGGCGGGGCTAAAGGAACTTTCAGACTTCATGCGTGTGCAGCAGTCTCAGGGAACACGCAAGGAGCTGCAGAAAGAACTGCAGGAGCGCCTCTCTCAGGACTGCCCCATACGAGAGGTACAGTACCAGATGCCATGTCCTGCCGTTGTACTCTTGAACAAGCACCAATATAGCTGCATTGCGCCCCACCCTGTGTTTCTAACCCCTCATTGGAGTGTGTTTATCTCTGGGTTGGGTTATATAAGCAAAAATAATACATTCCATTCTCCACAAGATAATGGACAGTGAAGAGTTATTATTCTGTGGTTCTAGATGGTGGTGTATGTGAAGGAGGAGATGAAGAGGAGTGCTCTCCAGGAGCAAGCTGTGATTGGTCTGCTGTGGAACATTCTCATGAATGCTGTGGAGTGGAACAAGAAGGAGGAGTTGGTCACCGAGCAAGCCCTCAAACACCTTAAAGTATGTTATCATAACATTAACCATTAATAACATAAATCTCTCCTAACCTAACCACTCTATAACAACATGAGAGCTGGTCACTGGAGGCTCTCAAACACCTCGAACACTGACATCAACCAGGAATGAATGACTTTGTTTATGGGGTGTGTATCCTCTCCCCTCCAGCATTATGCCCCCCTGCTAGCAGCGTTCAGCACCCAGGGCCAGTCAGAGCTGGTGCTGCTACTGAGGATCCAGGAGTACTGCTATGACAATATCCACTTCATGAAGTCCTTCTCCAAGATAGTGGTGCTCTTCTACAAAGGTCAGTATTATCTTATACAGAACACTGTTTCACACAATTTCTCTGTAGAAAAAGAAAGGGTCTCTCTTTCATTTGTCTTAGTAGTCAGGTTGCAGTCAATTGCATTTCAATTTAGGATGTAAACTGAAATTTCAATATCAGAGTGCATTCGGATTTTGTTACGTTACACTCTTATTCTAAAATAGATTAAATTGATTTTGTTCATCAATCTACACACAATACCCCATAATGACAAAGTGAAAACAGGTTTTTAGACCTTTTTGCAAATGTAGAAAACATATTTTTAAATGTATTTACATAAGTATTCAGACCCTTTGCTATGAAACTTGAAATTGAGTTCAGGTGTATCCTGTTTCCATTAATCATCCTTGAGATGTTTCTACTACTTGATTGGAGTCCACCTGTGGTAAATTCAATTGATTGGATTCAATTGATTGGACATGATTTGGAAAGGCACACACCTGTCTATATAAGGTTAAGAGTTAACATGTCAGAGCAAAAACCAAACCATGAAGTCGAAGGAATTGTTCGTAGAGCTTCAACAGGAGTGTCGGCACAATTCTGGGGATGGGTACCAAAACATTTCTGCGGCTTTGAAGGTCCCCAAGAACACAGTGGCCTCCATTCTTTAATGGAAGAAGTTTGGAACCACCAAGACTCTTCCTAGAGCTGGCCGCCTGGCCAAACTGAGCAATTGGGGGAGAAGGGCCTTGGTCAGGGAGGTGACTAAGAACCCAATGGTCACTCTGGCAGAGCTCTAGAGTTCCTCTGTGGAGATGATTGTCCTTCTGGAAGATTCTCCCATCTCTGCGGCACTCCACCAATCAGGCCTTTATGATTAAGTGGCCAGGCGGAAGCAACCCTCCGTAAAAGGCACATAACAGCCCGCTTGGAGTTTGAAACAAGATTCTCTGGTCTGATGAAACCAACATTCAATTCTTTGGCCTGAAAGCCAAGTGTCTGGAGGAAACCTGGAACCATCCCTACGGTGAAGCAAGGTGGTGGAGGCATCATGCTGTGGGAATGTTTTCAGCGGCAGGGACTGGGAGACTAGTCAGGATCGGCAAAGTACAGCGATCCTTGATGAAAACGTGCTTCAGAGCGCTCAGGACCTCAGGCTGGGGGCGAAGGTTCACCTTCCAACAGGACATCGACCCAAAGCACACAGCCAAGTCTCTGAATGTCCTTGTGTCCCAGCCAGAGTCCGGTCTTGAACCCAATCTAACATCTCTGGAGAGACCTGAAAATAGCTGTGCAGCAACGCTCCCCATCCAACCTGACAGAGCTTGAGAGGATCTGCAGAGAAGAATAGGAGAAACTCCCAATATAGGTGTGCCATGACTGTAGCGTCATACCGAAGACTCGAGGCTGTAATAGCTGCCGAAAGTGCTTCAACGAAGTACTGAGTAAAGGGTCTGAATACTTATGTAAATGTGATATTTCCATTGTTTGTTTTTTTATACACTGTAACTTCTCCTTGTGGTTCTATGCTAATTGTGCCTGTTCTCTCTCCTCTCTCCACCCAGCTGACGTGTTGAGTGAGGAGGCCATTCTGAGGTGGTACAAAGACACTCACACCACCAAAGGGAAAGGTGTCTTTGTCGAGCAGATGAAGAAGTTTGTTGAGTGGCTGCAAAATGCAGAAGAAGGTAACGTTTACATTTAAATACAGGTTAAAGGTTAGTTACAGGTAACCTAATCAATAACTGAATAGAAAACCATTGCATTTTCAGAAAATTATTGTTGAATCAATGAAACTGGACTATTAACATTCAATAGACTTCCTGTTGGGCTGTAATGTGCTCTAAACTGTAATTCCTGTTTTCACCACTAAGAGGAGCTGTTTAGTAGTTCTCCTTGTTTATTTTCCTCTGTAGAGTCTGAGTCTGAGGGAGAGGAGGACTAGAAGACCGACCCAGCAAGGAGTTTGTCTGTAACTCTGAAGTCTGCTGCATCCTGTGGCCTGTATGTCAGTCAGTCCCCATGTTGCATAGTACGTGTTTCAGGTTGTCTTTAAAGCATTCATGCTACTACCTATTTTTCAAAGATTTGCTAGGCTTTATCATATTAGTGGGGTTCCTGAGACATTCAAGATAAGGCATTGTGAGAAGTATGAGAACGTGTGCAACATTACTGCAATAAAGACTACCTGGAACGCACCTATCCATAATGTTCGACCAACCAGGGGTCAGACTCCTCAACCTCCTGTTCCAGGCAATCAAAGCACAACCCCCAGCAATAAACCCCTGGACCTCCCGACTCAACTTCATGAGGACAGGAGACTAGATTGCCAATCTCTGATATTTTGAATTAAAACTTGGGCCTTTAATACAGACTCCCTTCACTAATGTTGTTCAGGCATAGTCCAGACCTCAATCTGCAGTAGATTGTCATACTTGTTTTATGGATACTCAACGTTGTATGTAACTTGGCAATGCTTTTATCTTTTTATGAATAAAGTGTTTTTATATGTATTTGCTTGTTTTGTTTCTGTATTGTGATCTTAAATCAGTAGGCTAGTAAATAAGGGTTATGTTCATGTGTCTGGTTGATAGAGGCCAAGGAAGTTGGTTTTAACAAACTGATTAGTTAGGTAGTCAGAGCTGAATGAGAAAGTGGGTGACTGAATGCTATTATTGGGAGGAGATGAGAGGTGAAGTTCACTCAGTCATTGTGTAACTTAACCTTCATGCACCTGCTTCTGCACTTGAACAGGCCAGGTAAAGGAATGCCATTGACACTATTGTGACCTCTGTCCATTCCCTATTTAGTGTACTACTTTTGACCAGGGCCCATGGGGAAGAGGTTGCCATTTTAGACTCCAAATCTAGGGAGTTAATGAGCAACAGGGAGCTCCACTGTAGCTAGAGAATTACATCAGTGCAATACTGCTGCATCTACTGTCGGTCGATGTTTCTCAGAGCAGTATGTTGCCTCTAATATTCACTAGAGCCATAACCTGATTTCAGAATGTTTTTCCTTTACAATCCAGGGACTGAGAGTCCACACTCTGGGGTTGTCAGTTAATTGGTGCATTTAGGTCAAATGAATGCCTGAACAGCTTTCACTGACATAGATATTGTGTGTTTGCGTTCCTGCCTGTGCGTTTTTCATTTGAGGATCTCTGGGTCTCCCCCTACCCCAACCTGTCTGTCGTTTTCCTGTCTGTTTAGGTGAGCAAGGAAATCCCAGCCATGCAGGGCTTCACTGACCCACAGAGGACGCTTAATTATTCATGAACTAGGCCTGCTTATGTCTGCAATGTGATGCTGGTCTTACATGCACATTTAATGGTAACCTCAACTAATTAGCCAGCTCCAGTTGTCATAAGGATATTTGGATATAGTGTATCATGTGTCCTCATCAATATTGATACAATGATCTTGTCATTTTTGTGTAGGCTATTTATCTGGAACGGTCAGGACGGTCTGAAACGCGCACCCGCTCCAACGCCGCTCCGCAATTATTTGCATATCAATGACAAACGTTCTCCTTTAACCAATCAGCTTCCAGTGGAAGCTCCATCTCAACCTCCATTCTAGGTATGTCATCTCGCGACCAGACTTTGTAGTGGTGAAATTCGTAACCGTCTTGTTTAGGGTATTTTAATTTTGTTTTTACAAGGAATTACTTTATCTTATTATTCGTTTAGACTATTAAAAAAAATCGCCAGGATGGGCTGCGCCGGATTCACCTGCTCCAAGCACTCCCTCTGTGCGCTCAATATCCTCTATGTTGTGAGTATACGGTTCAAGAATTTACCATATGGAGCATTATTATTCCACTGTAACAGGTTTTGGTTGTTGGGTCGGGTAGACTGACTATATGCTGCTTTTTATGCGGTCTGTACGGGTGTGTAAGAAACATTTTTGCCGTGCAGCCTATTGAAAACAATACATTGGGTCAGACCAGGCTCCCATGCTATTAATTATTCAAACTGAGCCGTTGTCTGGAATAAGATCTGCGTCTCCAGTTTGCCAAAGGCAACCTCGGCACGTCAAAATATTATAATTTATATTCACTATTTAGGTTAATGAATATTTAGAATAGCCTATATTATTTCTTGTTCATTTCCTATCTCTCCTGAGTCCTGACACTTTCCAATGTAAGTGTTCATCCTGTCTTTGCTCAGCTCAAACCATTCCTGATATATCTTATCGAGTGATAGTTACTGAAAACAACATGGGCCATAGTGTGTGTTTCTGTAGACTCCATAGCATTCCTGTCCAAATCCTCAACATAGGGCCTCCAATGTTTTGCAGTCTGAGAAATACAGGAGTGATGGTGGCATCAAAACAGACCACAGTGGTGACCTAGATTTAAGATGAATATATGTTTGCAGGCAAATAAATGCTGTCATGGTGGAAAATTATGTTCCGCTTTTGACTGTCGCTTCTTCTGCCTCTAAAAGCATGTAGTCTGAGGTGTAGCCTGTGTCTGCTTCAATGTCCTCCTGACCATTTGTACCATTGCAATTACATCACTCACTTTGTTTTATTACATAAGCCTATCTGATTTGTGGTCAACATCCTCTCTCTCCCTCTTTCTTTCTCTCTCTCTCTCTCTCTCTCTCTCTCTCTCTCTCTCTCTCTCTCTCACACACACACAGACCATGTTTGACTGTGGAGAGTTCATACTTCATATAATGACCGATAGAGATCTATCACTTAGGGTCTTGGCTCTCTGTCCGTCCGTCCCTCCATTTCTAGATGGTGAGTCTGCTGATGATCGGCATCGCTGCATGGGGGAAGTGGTTCGGCCTGGTGTCAAGCTTCCAGGTGGTGGGTGGAGTCATCGGAGTGGGGGTGTTCCTGTTCTTGGTGGCGTTGGTCGGCCTCATCGGGGCCGTGAAGCACCACCAGGTCCTACTCTTCTTCGTATCCCAACCTTCCACCAAGGCAGACTTGACCTGACCCTAGACCCAAGTATATTTGGGGTCTAGAATTTGAATTATGGCTTGAGTATAGGTTTGGGGTTGGTTTTCAAGTCCATTCGATTGAGGCCTTGGGAAGGCTACGTGTTAAATTCAAGAGAACTGAAGTTTCAATGAAGCTTTTCAAATAGCTTCCGCAGATTGTCTGAATGAGACAATCCTCTACACGTCGTGCTTTAGCCTCACCCATAGTGCTTTATTTCAATAGGACTCATAGCCCCTTGTTGTTTATCCATGACTTGTTCTCCAGGTTGTGCTGTTCTCTTCCCCCCTGCCCTTCTGTATGTTGTGGGGAAATTCCTGCTCATCTTCCATTCATGCATGGCATGCACACGCAATGATATCTATGAGACCAGGTCCGGCATGGTATTACACATTGTAGTCAGCCTGCATAGATACTCCTGACCCCTGACCCCTGCTGCTGTCTTTGTCATTATTACAGTATTATTATTATATTATTACATTACGTTATTACAGTATTACACAGTCATTAATAGTGTATTTCACTCTCAAAATAATGAACCTCCGCCTTCGGAAGTGTTACGAACTGGGTTTAAAACTATAAACGCTCTGTGTTGAGTGTGTGTATTGGAGTGTTGTTCCTTGACAGTGGAGCCCAGTATATGATCATCCTCTTCATGGTGTTCATCGTCCAGTTCTCTGTCTCCAGCGCCTGTCTGGCCATCAACAAGGACCAGCAGGTAGGAACACAAACTGCTGTCAATCACAACAACCTTCTGCTAGGTGCTAGAGGAACAAAACCAACTTTTCAGACAAAACCCAGAAACCTTGTGATGAAATAGTAGATGGATACAAGACAACCTGTACTCCCGAACCATGATATAGTGTGTCTATAAGGATGTGAGCTGCATTTTGTGGCGAAATCTTAGAGCTAAAGGACGTGTCTCTTCTCAGGCTTTTTAGTGTTCTGCACTGTGGTGTGTTCCGGTTCCATGCCGTATGGATTATATTTTTAGAAGTAGATCACTATTTTATTCAGACTGACCTCCATCCGGTTCTAGAACAGCTGACTACCTTAGAGATGTCTGGTCCTGTGCATACAGGCATTGTAATACACTCATACACACAGATATAACTGCATCTATGGTGGTCAGTGCCTGCGGTTGTACCCCTGTTTTAGGAACACCTGTTGGAGGTGGGATGGAACAACTCTCACACCACCCAGAGAGACGTAGAGAAGAGTCTCAACTGCTGTGGCTTCTACTACGTAGACAACAACGGAACCTGCGATGCTGTGAGCATGACCGAGTGAACCCTCTGTTGCACTGAATCTACCGTCTGTTGTCGTTGACCGCTCCTTCACATGTCCCGAGCTCTGTTTGTGCATGCCAGGATGTATAATTACAATGAAAGAACACGTTTTTACGCATACAGTTTCTGATGATATTAGTTGCTGGATATTCAGTATTGTGGCTGTGAAGCAGTTTTCCTGACTAATTGGTCTGTGTGGTGTTTCTGTGTCCCTCTACAGGCCTGTTTCCCCAACCACTCCTGTTCACCGTGTGCTGAGCAGATCCAGGAGCATGCAGGAGAGGTGCTGCGCTTCGTGGGCGGGATAGGCCTCTTCTTCAGCTTCACTGAGGTGAGATTGCCCTTTATATACAGTCAGGGGAGTGTTCTGCTGTATCAATCAATCAAGCAATCAATCAATTTAACTTATATAGTATTTTAAAATAGTGCTTTTGTCTTTACAGTAAACTAGCCTATTTTGAGATGCAGTTCATGAAATCTAATAGGTAATGAAAATGTAGCTATATACAGTATGTCATCTATTTGTAGGTCAGCAGCATAAAACTGGGCCCAGTAATGCTTGTTACTTTGACCTCTGAATGTTTTATTCGTCCTTTTTCAGATCCTGGGGGTGTGGCTAACGTACCGGTACAGGAACCAGAAGGACCCTCGAGCGAATCCCAGTGCCTTCCTGTAACCGTTGGCAACTGCTGGCTTTGTACCCCGCTCTTGGAGTGGCCAACTTTCCTCCTGGAGAGCTACTGGTTGCGCAGGCTTTTGCTTCAGCCCTACTCTAACTGTGACACTAAAACAACTGATTCTTAACAAATTAGCTGCTCATCGGAGCCTTGTTCAGCTGAATCAGTTGTGTTAGTTAAAGCAGGGCCGGAGTAAAAGCCTGCACACCAAGTAGCTCTCCAGGTGGAGGAGGGCTAGCCGCCTGTTTTAGAGGGCTGTGTTTGTAAATAAGCGAGTGACTTGTGTGTGTTTTCACCAGCTGAGCAAAGCGGTAGCCCTTTGTGTGGTGTTACATGAAGTGATTGTTTTTCCAGAATGTGGTGTGTGTCTGGAAAATAACTAGGTCATGTTCATTAGGCACCAAACGAAAGACAAGAGGAACTAGCTTCACTTGTCGAATAGGAAACGCTCCTTTACACTTTCCGTTGCTAAATGTTTTCCGTGGTGTGCCCTAATGAACACGACCCTGCTGTATATTAAAGATGCTGCATGAGCCTATTACCCTAATAGGACACCTTAAACCACTCCCGATCAGAACCATATCCTGTATACACTGAGTGTACAAAACATTAAGAACACCTTCCTAATATTGAGGCGCACCCCCTCCCCCTTTTGCCCTCAGAACAGCCTCAATTCATCAGGGCATGGACTCTACAAGGTGTCGAAAGCATTCCACAGGGATGCTGGTCTATGTTGACTCCAATGCTTCTCACAGTTGTGTCAAGTAGGCTGGATGCCCTTTGGGTGGTGGACCATTCTTGATACACACGGGAAACTGTTGAACGTGAAAAACCCAGCAGTGTTGCTTGCAGTTCTTGACACAAATCAGTGCGCCTGGCACCTGCTACCATACCTGTTCAAAGGAAGGCACATCAATCTTTTGTCTTGCAAATTCACCCTCAATGTCTCAATTGTTTCAAGGCTTAACCCCCCCCCCCCACACACACACACACACACACCCTTCATCTACACTGATTGAAGTGGATTTAACAAGTGACATCAATAACAGATCATAGCTTTCACCTGGATTCACCTGGTCAGTCTTTGTCATGGAAAGAGCATGTGTCCTTAATGTTTTGTGCACTCCTTGTTTATCCTCTCATATACAGAGGCTCAGGCTTTGCTTCTGGTGACAAATCTCGAGAAATTAACATTTTCAGATACCACATTTGATATTTGACACACCCTTGATGGGCAAGCGTTCAGTATGTTCAGACCTGTATTAAAGCATGTGAACTGTGATGTTGTGACTACTGAATGACTCCTGTATTACAGATGATAGCTGACATGATGAAGAACAGTTAGCATTATTTTGTGCGCATTACGACTGAAGATGTCATTGAATATTTGTACATTTGATTTGAATCACTCAGTACCTGAAGGACTGTAGGATGCCGTTGATAATTGTATGCTGTAACTTCATAACTACAACTATTTAAGCAGCTTGTTGTTGCCTTTACTTTAAGTCATTATGTTACACAGCATTTGCATTTTTTTGTGTTCTGAATGTTTATTTCTGACACAAATAACCTGATAATTCCTAATGATTTTAAATCAGAAAAAACAAGGGGATACTTCAAGGGATTTTGGCAATGATGCCTGTTATCTACTTCCCCAGACTCAAATGAATACGTGGATACCATTTTTATGTCTCTGTGTCCGTTATGAAGGAAGTTAGAGGTTGTTTTGTGAGCCATTGCGAACTAGCATTAGCGCAACGACTAGAAGTCTTTGGGTATCTACTAGCATGCTAGCAGACACCCATAGACTTCCAGTCATTGAGCTAGCGCTAGTTAGCAACTTCCTTCCAACTGCACGCAGACACATAAAAAGGGTATCCATGAATTCATCTGATTCTGGGGAAGTGGATAAAAGGCCTCATTGCCAAACTCCTAAAGTATCCCTTTAAGAGTCAATTGCTCATGCTGTCTGAATATCATCGGTATGAAATGCTTGGGAAGACTGACATGTGAAAGAAGAGATGAGCTTTGTTCTGCTGATAGTGTTACAACGCCTGGCAGTCGATTGTGTGTGTGTGCGTGTACATAGGTGCGTGTGCTCATGCGTGTGGGTCTGTGCAAGTGTGCGTGTATGTCTGTTGTGTGCTGTTGTATCAGTTACCTTGGCTTGTGCCTTTTGCATGTCTCCTATACTAGTGTATACTGCTGCTTCCACCTCCCTGGTGGTTCTGTGAACTACAACATACCTGAGCCTTTGTACAAGAAATCTCAATTAAATAGAAAGGTCAAAAAATATATATTTCATACACTGTTTCTGTTCTTTGGTTTTCCTTTCAACAATGAGTAACTCCATTCCCACCCATGCCCAGTCAAGTTGACCTATTAGAATTTTTTTTCCCTGAAAGTTCACTGGGTTTGTTGGGCTCAGTTTCCACAGAAACCAGTGGCATTCAATGACGTTGCAAAATGTAGAGCTCAGCTCACAGCAGTAGCCTAACCCTTTCCAAGAAACTCTAAAATCTCTACAGAAGTGGAATGACAAAATAATGCTTTTATTTGCTAAATGACATATTAGATTCGCATGAACTTATTGCATTGCAATATTATAGTACTACATGACATTACTAAGAATCATGTGTGGGTGTGTCATTCCCTCACTGGCCCCGCCCATTCAGGATGTGACCAGGATGTCAGCACTCACTCCCTAACTACACGAACACAAACATGCACACCCACTGTGTGTGTTTTTTCCAATAGCCCTTTTAACCTGAGTCATTGTCATGAAGGGTGAAAGGACTGAAATACATTTTCCAGTGAGACACAAATGATTTCATAATTGCACTATATTTAATAAAAAGACATCTCAGATGTACAGCAATACATTACAAAGACAGAGAAGTTAAGGAAAAACAACAGGATTTAAAAAATGGAATTGCGTTTTGTGAAAGTGAAGACTAGTTCTTTCCAGTGCTTAGGTTTACATGGTGACAGTATGCCACTGGCTGACTCCTAGGCTCCAGAGAACGTTCAGACAATGTTCGGAGAACCTCTGAAGTCGCAGGCCAAAGGTCATGAGGTTACATGATGAGTCAGTGCTTACAACTCAGTCTTCAGCAGCTTCTTGGCCTTCTGCATGTTGCTCAGTACTACAGGGAGAAGGGAAAATGAAGAGTAGGTCACTCAGGAGCAGGTTGTTTCTCACAAATGCAACATTTTCTCATCTCTGAATTAATTCTAAAACAATCTGAATACATTTAGTAATACCTTACATTAATAAAAACATAGACATGTGTATAAATACTTAAACATTTACAATCTATGAAATACAGATTTATTAAAAGTATGTAAACCGTTAGTATGCAATGAAACAGTCAAAAGGGAGATAAGATCAAGTTGTACTCACAGAGTTTGATGTCAGAAGGCTCATAGGCGTACATACGGTTGGAGTAGCGCCCTGTGATGTCAGCTCTCACTGTCATAGAGGGATCTGAGGAGAGAGCGATTAAGAGAGAGAGAGAGGGGGAGGGAGGGAGAGAGAACTATTGGTTAAAATCTGTTGCTTTTGTTTGATGCCATCATAAACTGAATAATGACATTCCTTCTCATGTAATGCTGCTGGGAAAATGTGGCATTTTCACTCACCGACAAAGATGATTCTAGGGACATACTGGCCATCAGGGGAAAGGTGCTTGTCTGTGGTTTCATACTGATAACACAGGGAAAGAAACATATCAATGATTTGCTTCTTAATACTAAAAGTCAGGTCAACAAAAAATAAATAACAGTGCCCTAAAATACTAATATAAATCAAACCATAGAATCATCAAATCTAATAGATCAAAAAGGAAGTAATCTAGGTATTGATTCTGACAATGTTTTCCAAAGACTTCATTTACAACTCACCACCAGATTGAGGACGATGAGGTCTTCATCAGCCACCTTCTGGATGTCCTTGTCTTCAGCGAAGACCTTCTTCATGGCTGGATTCATGGAAGACATCATGAACGACGTTATGAAAAGTGTTACATTGACTTAAGAGATGTCCATACATGGCAGCAGGATGTAAGAGGTGTATACCACCTTGGCAAACAGAGCCATGTTTGTTCTACTACGAGTTTGATAATGGCTGTTTAAACAAGTCCTGGTTTCTAATACAACCGAATGATGCATCACGATTTGGGAGAATACCAGGATGCAAATAATACTCATAAAAGCCAAGGGAGGGACATTGACCTGTGGTCTGTTCAGGAAGGTGCAACAGAGTGGCAGCTTATTTGCTATAGGTCAGGGGTTAGAGGTTAAAGGTCAGGGTCTTACATGCACTGTGAGGACAGTCCTCCAGGTGGAAGATGACCATCAGAGGCTTGTTCCTATGGAGACAAATTAGTTCTGGTTACAGAATAAAATAGAATATAAATCCTTGAAATGTATTTGTTTTGTTAAGTGTATTTATCAGTCATCTAGATCTGTTACATCAATGTGAAATAACACCTTGTTCCCTATTTTCAACTTCATAAAAAGTAGGGTGCCGTTTCGAATGTAGCCATAAACGTTTGTTCACTCACTGTGCCCTGGCCCAGTACAGAGCCTCCTCATAGGTCTGAGCCCAGATTAGTTGATCACCCCAGCCTATAGGAGACAGTCAGGAAGAACAGTGTCAGTGCAACAGTTTCAGTACAACATTAAAGAACATTCAGGTAGAGATATATTGTTTAGAACAGACATGCCTCTACTGACATGTAGAACAAGGAAGCGCATGTCAGCTCTTTTCATTAGATATCTCCGACCACCCTGATCTTACAGAGCTTTGAGAATGAGGAAAAGGAGAATGTGTACTCATTAATTCATTCCTTAACAGCACTATACACTGTGATAAGCTTTGGAAATAGTAAGGGGAGAGTGTTACCTCTGGAGAGAGTCTGAGGGATCCTCTTCCCCCTCTTGGCGATGTTCTTCTCAGGCTTAGCCAGAGATGAAGACACGGCTATGGCCACCAGGACCAACAGCACCGACAGCAGACCTCGGATCATGATTACTACCTTTCTGGAAAGAAACAGAGTTCAATAAGCATCTCAGAGTAGGTAGGAGGTAGGATCAGGTCCCCACTGCCCATATCATTTCAATCATTATAATCTACAAGTCAAAAGTGATCCTATGTCAGCACTCCTATTCTGAATCATTGTGAATATGGGCCCAGATAACACATGCCTGCCACAAAACTGCACAGAGAGTCTACTTCTATTTGCATACTTTTATTACTCAACAGTATAGCTGAGGGAAAACAATATGGAGATCCGTGCAGAATTACAAATAATTGCACATCTATTCCGATTTGTTCAAGTTGTTGAAGACTGAAAGACAGAAAAAGTTCACAGCATTTCAAGGCACATTTACCAGACAAAGGATCAGATGGATGGATTAGGGATGGTGAAGAGAGATGTGTGGTTAGAGAATAAGGCTTCCATTGTGGTGGAGGGAGAGATCCATTTCCTACCTGTTCTCTGTGGCACCTTTGTGTGTCTCCTGTGTTCTGCAGCTCCTCGTTCTGCTGTGTCCCTTCTCTCTCACCTGGACCTGCTCTTATACACCGGGCCTAAGCTCTCATGCTGACCCCTCCCACCAACCCTCACCTCTCCCTCTCTCCTCCCACAGCTCTGATTGAATGTGTGTCTACTGTGTAGGTAAGCAGCTCTGATTGAATGTGTGTGGACTGTGGAGGTAGGCAGCGTAATAGATTCTAGAACTTTCACTTTCTCTCCCTTCCATCGCTATCGGACACAGGCTTTTAAAGACATATTAAGCCTGGTTAAAATGTTTGCCCTGAGTTGGATATGATAGTGTTGTCATGTACGTTTTCATGGAGTTTTACGCGAAGAATGTGTAACGGAACTGTTGAATCATAATAGTTGGCTCAGATCCAAGGACAAGTCAGCATTAAATCGAGGAATCTGATATCGGGGCTACTAGTCAGTTCATGATTGGTTCAGGTCAGATCCGTGAGATTGACATCATTCTCAATAAATTAACTTTCCTAAAGTAAACAAAAACCTTTAATAGGTTTGAATGGGGAAGTTCATACATTTTTACGTGGCCTTATTTTCACTCTTTCTGTGCTTGTAGTTGATCCCCCAAACCATTTTGTTTCGTTAGAGAAAATTGGCTGTCACATTTTGTTACAACTATAATGCAGTAGGAAAATATGAAAATGTGTCTAAAGCATATTAGAAAACATTCTAAAACACTCCACACCAACTCATATTACATCACAATCCCATTCTGAATGATGTCTCTGCACAATTTAATTTTTCAAAGATGTTCTGCTGTGCCATAAATTCATGTTTGAATGATGCAAATATGGATTTATGGGACAGTGGGGGAAAAGATCGGACGTAATAGGCATCTGATTACATCAGAATCTCATTCCGAATGATGTCTCTGCTCAAATGGTGAAAAAAATGTCTACTGTCCCATAAATCCATATTTGCATCTCGTTGTAAACACAATCATGCAAACATGGATTTAGGGCACAGTGGAAACTCTTATTGTGCAGAGACATCATTCAGAATGGGATTATGATGTAATATGAGTTGGTGTGGAGTGTTTTAGAATGAGTTTTAGACACATAGCAGTTTGACACATACAACAACACAGAGTTACACATGGAATAAACAAACATACAGTCAATAATACAGTAGAAAAATCTATGTACAGCATGAGCAAATAAGGTAAGATAAGAGAAGTAAGGCAATAAATAGGCCATGGTGGCGAAGTCATTACAATATAGCAATTAACACCGGACTGATAAGATGTGCAGATTAACCTTTTGAGGATCTGAGGACCCATGCCAAATCTTTTCAGTTTCCTGAGGGGGAATAGGTTTTGCTGTGCCCTCTTCACGACTGTCTTGGTGTGTTTGGACCATGTTAGTTTGTTGGTGATGTGGACACCAAGGAACTTGAAGCTCTCAACCTGCTCCACTACAGCCCCGTCGATGACAATAGGGGCGTGCTCGGTCCTCCTTTTCCTGCAGTCCACAATCATCTCCTTTGTCTTGATCACGTTGAACTGTAACTCAGTAAAATATTTGAAATTGTTGTGTGATGCATTTATCGTTTTGTTCAGTATTCATTATAGCAAGACTTCGTAACATAATATTCTGGAGTCAGTTTTGCTTTCTTAAACTAAATATATCCTATATTCTGTCTTTACGGTGCCATACACATGTAGAAATCAGCATTGTGCTGTGAAATGTGCATTGAGCCTCTACCCAGAGGCCTGTTTACTTTTATTTGGGGGGGGTGGGGGGATTCATGCCTCTACACCATAGGAACTACAGCTTGATTACCCCTTACAGCTTTCACTCTCTCCTGCTAAGTTACTAAATAACTCTCCAGCTGTATTGCCTAACACCCTGAACACACAGATTAAAGTGGGTGAAGAAACAGACTGCCACATTGATTCTCTCTGTTGGTCTCATTAACCTTTTACTGCAGTGGGCTAAATCAAGGTCATACAGAATCTATTTTGAAACAAAAGTATACACCTCACACACATGGTTATGGGCTTAGAAAAAGAAGACACTTGTACCATGTCAGGTATAGAGTTGAAATCTATTCAATGTTGAGTTTTCATCCCAATATTACACTATATATGTGTTACAGAAGACTGCAACATAACAAAACTGTTTAACATAGAAACTGTTTGACATAACATGACACTCATGAAGCCACTAGGTCATTTTGACTACCTGAAAGGGTTACTTAAGTAACGGTTGGGTTTGTTTAAGGAACCAGGAAGTGCCTAGACAATGATGCCTATGAATTGAGAGTGGTTATACTGGTGCCCTTACTGAGCCCTCTCTCTCACAGGGCTTCTGATGGCACAACCCCCCCTCCATCCGACCCCATGCACAGACCAAGGGTAATGTGATCAGACCAACAGCAAGCACCAGGATCAATGGTGGCTTTGTTCAAGTCTCCATCCAGACAGACTGGCCTCTTCAACTACTACTACACCTCCGATTGATTTATCCACTCAGTCTTTTTAACATGGATATGATTGATTTACTTACACACTGAATGTACAACTATTAAAGATACTTTCAGAATATTGAGTTGCACCTCCTTTTGCCCTCAGAAGAGCCTCAATTCGTCGGGGCAAGGACTCTACAAGGAGACAAAAGCGTTCCACAGGGATGCTGGTTCATGTTGACTCCAATTCTTACCACAGTTGTGTCAAGTTGACTGGATGCCCTTTGGGTGGTGGACCATTCTTGATAAACAAGGGAAACTGTTGAGCATGAAAAACCCAGCAGCGTTGCAGTTCTTGACACAAATCAGTGTACCTGTTGTTAAAACAGTTGCTACTTTGAGGGTTTTACTTGCAGCTATAGATCTGGATAAGAGCATGTGAAATGCAGAAGGATAGGTCTATGTCGTTTATCGCAGCAGACAACCTCAGGCCGACATGAATTCCAGTGTGGACGTTGGAACAGAGGAGTGCTGAGCTGTCCTTAACCCTCTCTCCCTTACTTCCCTCTCAGAATGCTGAGGTGTCCTTAATCCTCTCTCCCTTACTTCCCTCTCAGAATGCTGAGGTGTCCTTAACCCTCTCTCCCTTACTTCCCTCTCAGAATGCTGAGCTGTCCTTAACCCTCTCTCCCTTACTTCCCTCTCAGAATGCTGAGGTGTCCTTAACCCTCTCTCCCTTACTTCCCTCTCAGAATGCTGAGCTGTCCTTAATCCTCTCTCCCTTACTTCCCTCTCAGAATGCTGAGGTGTCCTTAACCCTCTCTCCCTTACTTCCCTCTCAGAATGCTGAGGTGTCCTTAACCCTCTCTCCCTTACTTCCCTCTCAGAATGCTGAGCTGTCCTTAACCCTCTCTCCCTTACTTCCCTCTCAGAATGCTGAGGTGTCCTTAACCCTCTCTCCCTTACTTCCCTCTCAGAATGCTGAGGTGTCCTTAACCCTCTCTCCCTTACTTCCCTCTCAGAATGCTGAGCTGTCCTTAATCCTCTCTCCCTTACTTCCCTCTCAGAATGCTGAGGTGTCCTTAACCCTCTCTCCCTTACTTCCCTCTCAGAATGCTGAGGTGTCCTTAACCCTCTCTCCCTTACTTCCCTCTCAGAATGCTGAGCTGTCCTTAACCCTCTCTCCCTTACTTCCCTCTCAGAATGCTGAGGTGTCCTTAACCCTCTCTCCCTTACTTCCCTCTCAGAATGCTGAGGTGTCCTTAGCTCCTGAGGCACTGTCTATCCTTCTCGCCGTTCCTTCGTGTGTTTTCCCCAAGTCAATATTTGCAGTGGAGGGCACGGTTAAAGCCACTCCTTATCACACATTGAGTTGTCAGCCACCTGAGCCACCTGTCACTAGCCTCGCCCTGGGAACACGGATCTTCCGTACACTACCATCGTCATAGGATGTAGGAGCTTGGATCAGGATGTGTAATGTGTTTAATGACGCTTAAGAATGTTTCAAGTTCCCCTGAAACTTGTATATGTTCCTTTATAGGTCTTCTGACTATCTGGAACCTTCATTGATATCCAAATATTAAAACATTTCAATAATGGCAGTCATCTTCAAAAGAAACTGAGATAAGAATTCCATTCAATACTGAAACACTTGTTAGATAAGAACTTGAAACAAAACCACTAATGAACGACATATTCACGCCTCAAAATAACACAGAGCAACCCAGATATTCATTTTAGGACATTTATTAAGACATGTACAAAATACTCATATGTATGTGTGTATGAATGCGTGTATGCATTCACAGACACATGGATACATACATTTCTAACAAAACAAAACGGACCTCATTTTGGAGAGATCCAACTCAATCGTATCAAAATAAACACAATAAATCCAACCAAAAACATGACATAATTCTAGTCCCACAAGAGACATGAAGGCCACTGTTTTCACAGAAAACACTTTGAATTAGTTGACCCAGAGAATGATTCCATAGTTTTACCCCGTTGTACATAGAACACAGACTGAACACGCGTCACCCAACTGAAGCCAACACAGTTGTGTGTGTAGAGTAACACTAATATGGGACTGTGTTTGTCACGTGGCATACAGGGGACATTTGACCATCATGATGTCACATGAAAGACAAGACACGCTCAGTGGTACATGTTATAAAGCTGATGAAATATAATCAGAGGCTTCCTGAACTGAACCTCAGAAAGGAAAACCCTCATTCACTGTTATGTACCCTTCTTGGTGAAAAGGCTCAGTCAAATCAAGCAATACTTGGCCCCGTTGTTCCTTTTCCTGTGATATGCAGACCACTAATAGAAAACAACATGTAGCCTGCAGGCAGCGTTGGTTCAGTGCGTAGGCCAATCATCTAGGGGCGGTTCTGTTAAATGTTCTCTTCTCAATACTGTTTCATCCATTTGTTGTGGAGGGGAAATGTTGGAGTCAGGTCTTTTTTAGAGCTAGATAGAAGTAGAACATAGCACAAGCAGTGTGGTGGGGATGGAGGGACATTACAGTTAGGTCCGTCTTTTTAAAGTACTTCCTCACTGATAACTCTTGCCTATGGGGAACTTTGCAAATATCAACAAACAATATTCTTATTATTTGGTCACCTTTACATTCATTGTCTTGTTTTCTGTTGAAATCCTACGGTAGAAAAAGTGGCATGTTTTTCTTTAAGCGCACTTGGCCATAAATAGCTTTTAAAATGGTGTACTGAGCATTGTCATTTGGCCACGTCTGACTACAGTTTGAAAACTCCAGGGACCACAGTTGAACACAGTGCAACATTCATTCAGGAGAGAGGGCGGGGCTTAGACTCATTCGGGAGCTGAAGGTTGGCTACAGATCCTGTCTGTCTGAGGAACGTGGGCCAATAGGGACACCCAGGGCAGGGATGGCACTACACAACTACAGAGCAGAATGATGGAAGGATCATTTAGCTTAAAGAAGTCTGACTTAATACTGGGGAGATGCTGGAGATGTTTCTATTGATTTTCTACCTTGATCATTGCTCACCTCTTAGCTCAGTGCTGATAAATCACTATCAGATAAATATATAGGAGATTAGTGCATATGTCAGGGATAGCTGATAGGCTATATGGGACAGTGACAGACAGCAACCAGAGTAGTCATAGTGTGTGGTGACTGTACATCATCAACCTGAACCAACAGTGTTAAAAATGATCACAATAAAACATCTACATCATATGAATGATCATCTCAGAGCTATAGCAGTACCTATACTTTCCAAAGCCGGGGCATGAGTGTGTGTGTGTGTGTGTGTGTGTGTGTGTGTGTGTGTGTGTGTGTGTGTGTATTCTTGCATACAAGCAATGTCCTCTATCCCTGATCGAGGGAGTTTGAGCGAGCAGGGCAAACAAATGGATGTAGGAAGTTGAGCATTTCTTGGTGGACATCTTAGGTTGGTGTGTGGAGAAGAAAAGGAAGTAGTAGAGACATGTCTGATTCTGCCCTGTACATTCAGTATCTTCCTCTGCTACTGGGGAGTCCTCATATCAAAGTCCCAGTCACACAGAAGGAGAACAGTAGCAGAACTGCTTCTTCAGACCTGCAGAAGCATCACATTGATATCACCAGACCCGTGCAGAGCAATTGTTAAGGCAGCAGGACTGCCTTGTCTGTCTATCTATTGGCTTGTCTTTCACCATGTCTTTCTAGCCTGGTGGGCAATCTGTCTCTCTGCACCTTTGTCCCAGTGGTGAAACCAAACCAGCAGAGTTTAATTCAGAGTTCTGCCACCTAGTGGTGATAAAATGGTATTGTCACGTATTGGTGTCAGTGGTGTGTTGGGTGGTCTAGTGCCCGTGCTGTGGCCCGTGGTCGTTGTACTGGTTGTGGGCGGGGTGGTTGGGGGGCAGGGGAGGACCGTTGACGCCGGGGTGGTAGAAAGCGCAGTTGCTCTCGTAACGGCAGTTTCCTTTCATCATGAAATGGCGACACACTGGCCTTTTGGACATGTCTAGAAAAAAAAGAACAGAGTTGGCACACAACTAGCCAGCCAACCAAACGTCTGTACTGACTGCATCAAGGCTACAAGATGGCAAACAGAAATCAACTTGGTCTTTACTTCAATTGCACTACTGTGGGGCGTGGCCCTACATGGACAATACAGGGCACCGTTTCAGACTGGCCCTATAGGTATCTAACATAGAAACAGAATTACTAGAAGGGACATTCCCTTTCAATTCAACTCACCTCCCATGTTGTTGTGTCCTCCTCTAGGTCCTCCACGTCCTCTCCCTCTGAAGCCCACCTGTTCCCCTCCTCTACCTCGGCCCCCGCGGTGGAAGTGCCCCCCCCGGTGTGGCCCCCCCCTCATCGAGTCGTCCCCCCAGTAGTTGCCGTTGTCTCCTCCGTGGCCCTGGGGCGGCGGGGGCCCCATCATGCGGGGGTTAGCGTTGAAGCCAGGGGGTCCGTGGTTGTGTGGGGGCGGGGGGTGGTTGTAGTGGGGTCCTCCGGGGCCCGGGGGCTTGCCTGCAGGAGGGAAACCCACTCCGTTCATGGGCATGCCCATGTTGAGGTTGTTCATGTTGGGCAGGTTGTTCATGCCTGGACCGTGGCCCAACAGGCCATGGTTCACTGTGGAGGAAAGACGGATACTAAGTTAACAATCATTCTACAACACATATCGTCATATACAGTTAAGTGCAGCAAGAAATGGAAGAATACTTGGTTTGTTGGCTTGAATAAGTGTGAGAGAACTGAAGGTGTTGTGTGTTGTAAACGTGTGTGTGTACCTCCAGGCGGGGGGCCAGTGGGGGGGCCCTGGTTCTGCTGTAGAGAGCCCAGCAGCTGTTTGATCTTCTCAGAGAAGTCTGGCTGCTTGATCAGGTCCTCAGTAGACTGGCCACCGCTAGCTCCCTACAGGAGAGAGAGGGAGGAAGATAGAATAAAATGAACATCACAGATCCACTGGTTACAGGGCTTCTCCAGGGCTTCCAGAAGTTGTTTAAAACAGTTGCAGTACTCAATGCATTAATCCGATCATAATGTCAAAACAGGATTAGTTCATGTTTTGACATTTAAAAAAAAATCTCTCTCTCCTACCATGATGGAGGTGAGTAGCTCCTGTACGTTTACGGAGGGGGCAGCGGGGGCACCAGGCGTGCCCTGGGCGAGGTTGCCAAGGTTACCCAGTTTGCCCAACAGGTTGTTGGCCCCCAGGTTCCCCATGAGGTTGGCGAGGACGGGTGGCAGCTTGGAGGCCTCCACCCCCCCGGGGCCCACGCCAGAGCCAGGCTGGGACGACGTGTCCATGGGCTCCATCATGGTGGAGTCCTGGACAGGAGAAAGTTAGAGCACTGGACACAGAGGATGTTTGGAACATTGTGTGTGTTCTATATACTATAGGTTCTTTTTCAATCACTTTGGTGCTTTTTCAGATGCAAAACTCTTCGAAACAAAAGCCAAAACTGATAACACTTGTAATGCTTCTTATTTTATGTTCAAAACCCTTTGGTTGGGCATTCATTGGAGTTGAACACATTTTTAGAACTGCACCAAAGTGATTGACAGAAAAGGGTACATCTCACCTCGTCCAAAGGTATGAGGCGTGGAGGCATGGGTTCGTAGGCCTCAGGCTCTGGTTCATGGGGGCTGTCAGGAACACTGAGGAGGAGAGAGGAGGTGAGTTTCCCCAATACAATGCGGGGCACTTTGAGCACCTGGTAACCCACTAGGCTATAGAAATCCATATCATTTTAAGCCATACTGCTCTCTCACACACACACACACACACACACTCTGTGAATACGTACCTCTCCTTGGTGAGGAAAATCTCCTGCAGGATGCCAGTCTCACGGTCCCTCTGTGTGAGTCTCTCTGTGCTGTTGGCCCCGGCGTTGACCAGGGGGCCGGTGAGGGCCAGGGGCCTCGGGAGGCTCCAAGGTACCCGCTCCTCCATGGAGTCGTGGGACAGGCGTCTCGCCATCTCAAACGTGTGGCGGTCCATCATCATCTCGCGCTTCGCCGCCTCGCCAAAGTCCTTGACCTTGTTGACGTTGACTGGAGAGGGGGATAGAGGGAACAGGAGGAAGGTGAGAGAGGTGGAGAAGGAGGAGAGTTAGCCATGGCACCCAGCATGGATGTGATCAGGAGAAGGGGATGCATTTTATTTATATAATTATTTATTTATTTTATCTTGAGGATAAATTACATTTGTTTTTATTTTTTATAATCACATCCCTGTCCAAAGACTCTTAACAGAACTTAGTGAAGAGTAGATGTCTTCACTGTACAGTTAGCTAGCTACTGTATTGACAACTACCTAGTTTGACTATACAACAACAGTTTGACGTGCAATTACAAACAACACCGACCAAAAAAATTGAATTGAAGTTACCGTTAGTTTTTGTTCTCTCACCTCTCTCGGTCTCGTCCAGGTCGAAGTAGAAGTACTCTTTGAGCTGCTCCTCCTCGGCCCAGCGCACGCTCTTCTTCTTCTTGCCCTTCTTGGTCAGCTGACTGTCCTCTTCACCGCGGGGCTCCGCCAGGGCGTTGGGCTTCTCGCTGCCCGTGTCCATGGCCTCGGGGTCGTCAGCAGGGACCGGCGTCCCAGGCTGCTCCAGGTCTACAGGGACCTCGTGGGGAGGGGTGGTGGAGGCCGTCTGGGTCTCTGGGGACAAGGGTTTGGCACCGCCCTGAGGCGACAGGTAGGGGAGTTTACCCTCGAATTGACACGGCTGAGAGGAGGAGGAGAGAGGTAGAGAGAAAGAGATGGGTGAATACTCAATTCCATTTGCACAGCCTTCCATAGATTCAGGTGGTTGAGAGACGAGTTGTCTGTCTGTCTACCTTGTTTGATGTGGGAGAGACAGCTTTGGGATCTCTACCTTCCTTCCCTTTCTTCTTCTTAATCTTGATGCCAGGCACGGGGGCGGAGTTTAAGGCATCCAGGAAGCCTGTACCCTCAAGGGCTGTAGAGAGAAAGGAGGGTCTCTTAGTGACATCAATAACAGTCAACATAATGCTGTGGTAGTTGAGAGGGAGATTGGCTTAAAAGTGTGTTCGATGCACAGCACACTTTTTTTCCTGAGGAGTAGGGCACAAAACACATGGCATGTGAAAGAAACAGAAATGTTTGTTTATGCTCTGAAACGGTAAGCTCCCTTGTAGTTTACTGCAAGGTTTCAAGTTTGAAGAAGGCCTTCCAGTTGAAACGTTGCAATATAATAAATATAGTGTAGGGGAACATATACAATAGTGTGTGGGTATCTACCAGGGTTGAGGTCAATTCCTTTTCAAGTCAGTAAGAAAACTGATATTTAAATTCAAACATTTTCTCATAGAGAAGTACTGAGGACACCTGGAATGGAAAATTCACTTTCAACTCACTGAAGTGAAGAGGAATTGACCTCAACCTTGATATCTACTTGTTGAGGGGTCAGATGTAGCCTAATCTACTTGTTGAGGGGTCAGATGTAGCCTAATCTACTTGTTGAGGGGTCAGATGTAGCCTAATCTACTTGTTGAGGGGTCAGATGGAGCCTAATCTACTTGTTGAGGGGTCAAATGTAGCCTAATCTACTTGTTGAGGGGTCAAATGTAGCCTAATCTACTTGTTGAGGGGTCAAATGTAGCCTAATCTACTTGTTGAGGGGTTAGATCTAACCTAGTAAATGCAGTGAACGGGTCAAAAAGATGGGTACATACTTGTTTCTGTTGAGGACTTACGTTGTGCTGGGATGATCTTCACTTTGATCTCCTTGGTCTGGTTAGGAGTGGTGTTGAGTGGTTTGTACTTCTTCTCCACAGGGGGAGCGTCCAGAGGACCAAAACTGGTGGAGAGACAAAAGAATCACGGGTTAGGTTCCCCTCCTTAGGACCCAGACAGGTAGAGGGAGATAAGAAAATGTTGTGTTTTTATTATGACAGTTTGAATGAGTAATAATTCCAATATATTCATTACAAATGGCAAATACATCTGCCAAAGACAGGTTTGATCAGTACTCGAGATTAACCCACAATGAGGCACCACTGAGCAGTGGTGTTATTCTGTGGTTGTGCAATTTCTATCCTGTTATTGGCTGGTAAGCCGTAGGACGGTGACACCTATACACAATGTGGACATGGATGTTATTGTGTAGTATACCTGGGTCTCTTGAGGACTTGGGCTGGTTTGATGTTGTACTTGTCCCCCAGCTGGAGGGCCACGGGGGGCTTCTTGACCAGGATAGGGGTGGGAGCATCCATTTCCAGGCCTGGAAGACAACACACAGGACAGGGTCAGGTCATTACATCTAGCACTTCAGCCCTAGCAGGAGCTTCATCTACACAGTCAGAAACATAACTTTTTCAGATTTGCATATTACTGTGGCCTGTTTTCTACTGAAGGACAATAAGCGTATACACAAAATCATCTTTTGTAAATGAAAAACTTTTTTGTGATAAATTGCGAGGACAGAGTGCGAGTGTCGTGTACCTATGGAGCGGATCTTAGCATGGCTGGGAGCGTGAGCTTTGGGCTTCTCCCTCTTCCTCTCCTCCTCCGCTGCCTTCCCTCCATCAGCTGCCTTCACCTCTCGGACTGGCACTTTCCCCTCCTCCTTCTTACGCTTCTTATCTGAGAGACGGGGGAGTTACATAAACATAAAGAGATGACAGTGAAGAGGAGAGTTAGAGACATGTTGACATTTCAATCATTTATCAGACGCTCTTATCCAGAGCGACATACAGTAGTGAGTGCATACATTTTTGTATTTTTTCATACTGGTCCCGCGAGGGAATCGAACCCACAATCTTGGTATTGCAGGCGCCATGCACTATCAACTGAGCCACACAGGACTAGGGTCCGAAGTTGAACGTGAATGTGAGAGAAAGAGGGGAAAAGAAGGAACAATGGAGAGCATGAAGGGAAGGAGGAGAGTTACCTGCAGGAGAGGTGGTGGAGACACTCTGGGAGCGGATGGTAGCCATCCAGCCATCCACCAGCCCAGCGGACAGCTTCCTCAGCTCTGAGAGACAGACGCACACCATTAGATACACATCAACCTCGGACACTACCACTCAACAATTGACATCTACTGCACAGATACCACCACTATGGAACTCTATTGTCTTGGCCTTGGGTTTGTGAGAAAGCGAGTTACAAATAAAATGCTTAATCATTTCCCCACAGAGGTCAATTAGTCAGCTCAGTGTATTAGAGAGGGTGGAAACACCAGGGCAAAGAAAGTTGTATAAAAACATACCCTCAGTCTCTCCAGTCTTGCTGAGCTGCTTGACCAGTTTGGCAGTGTTGTTCTGTTTCAGGTGGTCTACAGTGAGGGGCAGTTTCTGCAGCGTTAGCAGGATGAGCTGTAACAGGGGGGTGTTTGTGCTAGTCTTGGAGTAGGTCAGCCACGCGTTCAGCAGCTTGTAGCCTCCCACTCGGATAAACCTGGACAAAGAGAAGGGACAGTCAATCAAATTCTGTTTAAATTGCCAGTTTTTACAACGGATTTGTCAAAGTGCTTTACAGTAACCCGGCATAGACACAACCCACCAAAGAACAAGACGCAGCACAGTGGCAGAGAAAGCTCCCTAGTGAAGTAACTAAACAAGCCAGCCAGACCATAAGCCAATAAGGTTGATCAATTAAGAACAAAAGATGGGAGTAGATCTTACCGGTTGAGAATGTCGTGGGACTTGGTTTGTAGTAGGATATTCAGGTACATACACCTGCTCACCATCTTGTGAGAGGCCTTCATGAGACTGTGGAGAAAAAGACCATGAAGGAAGCTGACAATCAGAACAAAAGATAGGAGATGGACACCGCTGCCATTACAGTCCACACTCGCAACTCAAAATGATGTAAAAATGATGAAAAACACTAAACAGTAAAAAATAAATCAGACCAAAAGCACACCATCAATTATTTTAAAAATGGCAGTGTGTTAATTACCTGAAGACTTTGGTGACTCCCTCCAGGCTGCGGAGCTCTCCATCTTTCCCCAGAAGGTTCTCTACTCCCTTCAGGACCTCTCTGGGGTCCACTGGGCCCACCGCCATCTCTGCTCTGAGCGAGGAACAGATATACACACTTAATATACAGGAGATCACCTTACAACTCTGGCGCTTACTAAACAGTCATCGTTATCTCTTTCAATATGCAGCGAAAGTGATGTTTGCACTGCATGGTTCTTCCAGGCATGTCAGATTACACTTTGTTTTGGGGAGAGCTCCTTGGAACAGACACCATCTGTTCTCTAGATCCTGCACAAAGCAAAAGCCGGCTTACAGACTATTCAACATAGGTACTAAACCACAAGACCTTTCCAAACTCCTCTCTACCACACGACTGAAAACAGGCCGCAGTTTCCTGCTATCCACAAAGCCAATAACAACACCACAGGGGCCCATGTCAAATCACCCACATTGCTAGATCTTTAGTCACACTGAAATCTGTCAAAACGGGGGGGGTAGTGACATTCCCAGCTAACCCCTCCAAATGTACTGTTCAGCCTCAGTGCTGCTTTCGCATTCCAAATTCCATACTGCAGTGAACACCATGACTCACTGACTGATCTACTGCCTCATACTTCAAATATTTGCATTTATTTCTCTCTTGATGGCTGGATCTGTCAGTTGTGTGGATTATCCTCAAAGCGGAGGGAGAAGGGAGGACAGACGGGGCCTACTGTCTCTGTTCTCAGGAGCTGCTGTAAGGCTTCCTCTAAGACAGCTGGGTATAGCCTAATACAAAGATTGCTTATAGGTCATGCTGCTAGTTCATTTTCTGTGTCAGTAATTCAATAGAACACAGAGAGCGAGCGGGAGGAAATAGGCAAGGAGTCAGTTCAACACAACACATTAGAAAATGACAGGTTAGGCTGCAGTTTAGAACAGGTTCATGAGGACTTCCCCCAATGGCAGCAATATATTCAAGTAACTGCTTTATTCAACAGATTGTTAAAACATTACAAACAAGTTTCAACAACACCTTACATTCACGACTGCCTTAACAATATGTACAATCTAAACAAGTTCATGGTAAGTGCAAATAAAAACAGATGAGTGATTAGGCTTGAATATGACAACCAGTAGGCCTACAAACTACAGTGGAGGGGAAGGTAGTTGTAAACTTGTAAAACACATAATTGCACTGTACTGTTCCATTCTCTGAAAAATACTCCCATTGAGGAATCTATTGAATTCCCTACATTATTTTCTAGAAACATCAAAGGCGATGAGAGCTATGGAAGCTAGAATACTTTACTGATGCTGTCCTGGTAACGGAAGAGGATGTTACAACCTACGTGTTTGTTAAGTGTGGGTGAATAATACTTTGGGTAGCTTCCCCCTCTACTAATAACAGAAACATACTGGTAGCTAAACACTTGAGGCGCACACACACACACACAGGCAGAGAAGGCCCTCAAACTGAAAGCCTACCAGTATTCAGTTTCAGGCAGGCGGTGCACTAAACTGGTGGTTGGAATGACTGACCAGCTCCTTCACTGACAGAGAAGGGTGCAGTCACTTTACCAGTAGTATCAGGCGGCACAGGAACCCAAGGAGTACAGTTGGTTGAATAGAACACAGAAAACACCTATTCTATGACAAAAGCACTGTACTATTAATTTCAGTTCGCTAAAAGGAACATATTTAACTTTTTGTTTGTAAGTATAAATAATTATTTTAAAGTAATATTAAAGTTACTTGTATTGGTATTGTAAGTATTTGTATTTTACCCTTAAAGTTTACAGGACTAGCGTGGAACCAGTATGTTAATTGCCCATGATTAACATTAGAATAAAGGGAATATTTGATCTGAAGCATTATCAGTGCCCCCACACTACATGTCTATACTGTGGACAAAAGAAATTCACACATTTAAAATAAAAATAAAAACTCACTAGTCATTTAAGTCAGCTATTAATATACCTGCTGCGGTGGCAGGTAGCCTAGTGGTTAGAGCGTTGGGCCAACTGAAAGGTTGCTAGATCAAATCCCAGAGCTGACCAGGTAAAAATCTGTTGTTCTGCCCCTGAACAAGGCAGTTAGCCCACTGTTCCTAGGTCGTTATTGTAAATAAGAATTTGTTCTTAACTGAGACTTGCCTAGTTAAATAAAAATGTATATATTTGAAATGTATGCTTAAACTGAGCAGGAGACTGGCTCTAGTACAAGTGGGTGGTTAAAATAACAAGAATGAACCTGTGCTACTGACATCATTACCTTACAGTTCCATATAGGAACACTAGTAAACTGAGATTAGTTGGGGATCCAGTGGATCCTCTACGTAAAAAACGCAAAATAATCTCCACTAAAATATCAAACCATTGCTGCAAAATATTACTTGAATTTTTGCTTAGCCTTGTTCAAATTATCTATCTATCTATCTATGCGTAAATCATAACATTTTAGAGTAGGGGCAGGACTGAGGCTATCAACATGCTTTCCCCCCCTCGTTGTTCAATGCATAACTGAATGCTTATGTTAATATTTTAAAGCTCATTATAATATGGTTGGACTATGTTCATTATCATATACTTTGAATTACTGTATCCAAGTATTACATGGATAATATCCAAGTATTTCATTTTGAAATGTCATGTGAGGAAATCAGTTGTCTTACCCGTTTAACTGTTGTAGTAGAAGTTTTATATAGTCTCAGAACTCCACAACACGGGACATAACACACAACTCCTGAAAATGTCACAACTGTTACACACTCACAAAGTCAATAAAAATAAGTTATTGGGAAGACATGAGCTTAGTAAAGAACAATTCAACAGGGGAATAGATGTCAAGTAAATTAATGTTCATACACACATAAAATGGCTTTGGTGTATTTGCTGAAATATATAGCAATGCAGTTGAAAACAGTAACACCTGTTATCATTTAGCTAGAATGTAACAAATACGTCTGTCACAATAGCTATACCTATACCTGCTATGCCTATACCAGTGATTTTTTGTGTTTACATAACAATGTTCTTATCCATGGTTGACAATCACCATTAAATAAAATACATATTTTTGTCCTATGGAGTAAAATATAAAATAAATTGGGAAAGAACAGCCTGTAGATAATCAACTTAAAGAATTTGAATATGCCTTTCATTCACCCACACAATGTTCATGATGGTTATATAAGAATATTATGCAGCAGGCAGCCCTTTTAAGACAAGCTCTGCATCAGTCGTTGTATTGCACGCCCTACCCTAGCACTAGAATAAAGATCCTGTTCAATGACTAGTTCTGGTTAGGGGGAGCTAACCCGTGATCCATCGAAACTACATCTAGGCCCTGCCCTCTTTTGTTAACTGCTTCGTGGCTGCCAGTCTCGAGAACATAAAGAACAATGTATGCCAGCTACATCGCCACAACAGTTAGCCTACTATCACATTAGCAGCGCCGGAGGATCATTTACTACCTATACAAAATAACTACCCGTGGCGAACCACAACGGCTACATCGAGACGAAACTCGTTCCGCTATTCAGAGAAGTCAACTCCTGTCGCTCCAGAAAAACATACATTACTGCCTCGAGTGTTCTGAAAAGACACAACTACCTCGCCATTTTGATGTAATTCCAACGAAACCAGTCTGCCTTGTACAATATTTCGAATGAGCATTTCCATCCTGCAATCTTTATCCTCAGATTGCCGTATAAATATCGGACACCTGGGGAAATGTCCTGCTCTAACGATATCGACGATACAATGGCATGCGTAAAAAACAATAACCACAAATGACCAATTTTTCCAGTGAAATCCGTAATCTTCATTCTAAGCAATCTTTATGTATAGATTGCGGTAGGTGTAAATTCCAAGGATCTCAATTTAGCAGAGGGAGAAAAATATCCCCTTAACCTACGGCAATCTTTATGAATAGATTGCTTATGCTTAAATTAAACATTTGTTATACAGTTTATGTTGATCCGTCTCACACACAAAGAAACGGAGCGTTTCCACTCCGCACTTTCCTGTGTGAGCTCATAAACTAACGCGTTAGCTTCGCTAATGGAAACAGCAGCCCCGCACCGAGACCAGCCAGCGGACCTAGACTACAGTAGTTGCGACTAAACGATTTCTCATTTAATGAATTTAACGTTAGATTCAGATTGGTTTGAAAATCAACACTTACTATAAATACCTCTCCTCAGCGTCTCGGGTATTATATTATATTGTGCTTTACAGCAACAGATATCTTGTTACATCAGTTTTAAATCGTTAACCGTCATGTTTTAACGTTAACAATCTTATGGCTGGAAAAACTGGTTTTATGGGCAGGGTTGTGGTAGCTAAAAACTAGCTTTTCCTTCTGGAACAAACTGGAGGCAAAAATAGTAATCAAATGTCCATTACTTGAAGAAAAAAATAGATTATTGAATTAGGATGTTCAAAGTCCTCGACGGTCACTCTTCAGAGACAAAAGACCTGAAAAAGAGCACACAAAACGAAAAACACTTAAGATATATTCACTTATTTTCTGTGTTCATACAAACCTGAATCTTGGAAGAGGTTTCTTATGATGGATTATGGTCAAAATGAATAATTGCGCAGTAGTTTTTTGTTGAAAATAGCACTGTTTCTTTAGACGTTACTCACCTCAGAACAAATCCAGGAATGAACTAGAAAGGGAGGGACTTGGTATTTATACCCTGTGACGTTTTTGACGTCATACGCGTGTCGAGCATGCGCTTTCCGGGGTTTTCATGGTAACAAAATGGAGTTTTTGGTCACGCGCTGTTGTAGAACGACCTTCATTGTCCATCAAGGACAGAAAGAGGGCCTTGCACACGTGTTGTACATTCTCATTTCAATTTCTTTCACGCCTCAAGTCTATTGTTGCTTATCATAACAAATTTGAATAACTATCAGTGATAACTCGCAAAATATGTTACTTGTACTTAGTTATAATATCACATTTGAGTATAATTTCGATTGTAATATTTCAACAAAATGGCTGCGACGCACTCGAGCACGTTGCCTGCCACACCCGCGGACACTATCAAAACCTTGCCCTTAAATTTCAAATTACGAAATTAATAATGTAAAAATCACAAAATAGAATCATTGAAGTCCAAAATGAGTTTCTTTGGTCATGCACACATAAATAATGTGCTACTTCACATTTCACCTGTAAACTTTCAACCCTCAGCTGTGAACGTCAAAATGGCAGCATCCATACGAGGCGTTGGAAGAATTTTATGCCGTGTGACCCCTTTGCTTTTACAGAATATTCGGCAGAATAAGGTACTTCACAATTATTTTCTATAGTGTGTCAGGTAAGCAAAAGCTAGGACTTTTGCTGCGCACCTTCAAATACGTTAGTCAGATCACGAAACAGTGACCGAACTACTGTCGGTAGTTCAATAGCCAGCTAACGTTACAGCTAGTTGGAAACATACCTGTGCATCATCCAATACAACCCCAGTCATATGTTTCACAGAACCAGTCTATGCAAAATTATTAGCAGTATTGTCTTGTGTACAGTACACTGTATTTGCGAGTTTCATACTTGACTGACAGTATTTGTTTGGTTTCTATCTTCCAAAGAGTTTACCTGTCAGGCTTTGGCCCCGGGCTGTGTTTCCAGGTGTGCAGTCCAGCCTCGCTCTCTGCACTGCAGCCTCACCCGAGATCCCCAGTGATGCCGGGGAGGCGCTTGCCCGCTACAAGGACAGACCATGGGACTACCTGGAGAGCGAAGGTATGGAGATTAGAACTTGAATGTCTACTCTACACACTTTTTAAAGGGATGGTTCTGCATACCCAGACTAAGTATGCTCAATGGAAAATCTCCATGCAAGTAGTCTAGGATTAGTGTAATTCATTTATGTTAATCTATCCATGTGTGTCCATCCACCTCTCCTATTTCTAGAGTACATAGCGCTCTATGGAACCAGTCCAGTGTGGTCTGACTACAGGAGGAACCACAAAGGAGGTATTCCTCCTCAGAAGACGCGCAAGACTTGCATTGTACGTGTAACAGAGCTGGTTCTGTAACCTTGACTGATACTTGTGACAGTTCGCCGAGCTATTGCCCAGGCTTTGGGGTGTGCACAGATGATCAGAGGATGTATTCCATGATGCTGTCTGCTCTATAACTCCATATTATATTCTCCACTAAACAGATGTGACTGCAACCTCAACACTTTGTTTCATTTTCAGAGAGGAGACAAGATATGTGGGAACCCCTGTCCAATCTGTCGAGACTCCAATGTCATCATTAACTATCAGGTCTGGTCTCTCACTCATGGAACACACACGCATTTTGAGCGATTGAAGATTAATTACAGTTGATTGGTTTTGTTCAGTTGACTTAACAGGCTATTCAATTTTGTTTGTTAATCAATGGCCCATTGTCTTCCAGTAGAACGTGAAGCTACTGCAACAGTTCATCAGTCCAAATACAGGCATCGTCTATGACTCCACACGGACAGGTAAGATATGTTCAATTTACCTAATATGTATACAATTCTATGAATCATCCATGCTGAATTCAGCAGGTGTTATCTAATTGACTAACACAGTTGACACGTGAAACTGAGGCTGCCAATAGGTGTTTCAGTGATAAACATTTCTCCATAAAGTAAACAACCTTTTGCAAGGTTTCAGGTAACCAAAGTGCCACATTTTATATTATCTCCATCTCCATTTTTATCCAGGAGTGTGTCAGAAACAGCAAAAGCAGCTCAATCAGGCGATTGGCACTGCAAGAGACCATGGTAAGTTCAGCCTCTGTGACTAAGGAGCAGAATGCTAGAGCTCTACAGTAATAATGGAGAATCGCATTTTTGTGACCAGCCCAGTTCTTCAACAAGGCCACCAAACAGAAATGTAGTTCTCTACAGTACATTGTCCATATTTTTTCCAGGGCTTCTACCCTTCCAGGTTCCTCATGTGGACTTCTCAGGAGAGGACTACTCCAACTGCCATGACGCAGTGGGCTCAACCCCTCCTCCCCCCACCATTACCTCTGGTGATCCTTGGTACCGGTGGTACCACACCATACAGCCAGACGAGACTGAAGTGGCAAAAGTCAAGAAGACCTATAAGGCATATTTGAAATAGACAAGAAAGACCTACCTGAAATTGATGAGGGTGTATCAGAGGAATTATGGTGAAAGTTTGAGGATTTAATTTGGTGTTTCTGGACAGAGTACATTTTGTTCATAAAACACAAATTAGTGTCAAAGTATTCATATTGTTAGTGTTTTGTTTTGGACCTTAAGCTAAATTGCTTTTCATATTTCTAGTCTTATGCAAACGATATGCTAAAACACATCAGATTAATTCCAGACCCTTCTCCTTCCAGGCTACAATTTATCAGCTCAGTTACAGTACATGCTATATGGACCACCCACGAGTAATCTGTCTAATCTCATATCCATGGTTTTGTATTTAAAGAGCAAGTGGTACAATAAAAACATGTAAGATGCAAAATCATTTATTTCATTGCCTTTTTGTCTGTAGGAAATACTTAATACAGGTATGTTTATTCCAAGTTAAGAGCTCTGTTTCTACATGTATGGAGCCAGTGGTAATCTATTGCCATTTCCTCTATTGTAAGTACTTCAGCATAATGCTTTCTTCCTGTCCCATTGTTACATGGGTGAGACATGCCTATTTGTTCAGTCAAATTCTGAATTCCAAATCACCCCCTTGCCCAAGACACTTCTGGATCCTATCAGATCTACAGGTGTGGGGCAAGGGGGCAATTTGTAGTTCTGAAAATGTATCTCATAGGCCGAGAGGATACTGCAGTACACCAAGGGGTGTGTCTTAATAATCCAACGTGGCTTCCTTGACTTCAGCCATGATGTTGCCTAAACCTATCCTAAGTTTTTGAATGATCAAGGAAAGGAAGCCACTTTAGACTATGAAGATGCACCCCAGCACTGACCTAATGACATAGCCAGCATCAGCAGTGGGTTATATTACATTTCTATTTCCTCCTGGGGTCTGTTCAAAATGGCACCCTATTCCCTACATAGTGCAGTACCATCTGACCAGGGCCCATAGTGCTCTGGTCAAAAGTAATGCACTATATTAGGGAATAGAGCCCTGGTTCTGCTGTAGGTAGGTCACTCCTTGACCTTGTGGACCAGGGTCTCCCCCAGTGATTCCAGGACCTCCCGTTTGTAGTCCTCAAAGTCTCCGTCTATCTGGTTGACGGACCGGTCCTCCACCACCCACAGCTGACAGGCTGTCTCAGTGATGAGCCGGGCATCGTGACTCACAATGATCACCGCTACGATGGGACAACAGCAGGGAAGAGGATGTAACCATAAGAGTCTACCAAAGGGCACCATCAGTAGCATGCAAATTATGTTTGATGTTGACCGCCACTTTATTTATGACATCACTACACCAATTTCAGAGGCTACTTTCTGATCCTACATTTTAACAAAAATAAACTCACTAACAGCCTCATACTGTGTTCATACCTCCTTTGTACTCGTTGATAGCTTCTGATAAGGCATCGATCGACTCAATGTCCAGGTTGTTAGTAGGCTCATCCAAGATGAGAACGTCAGGTTGCCGACAGGCCAGCTCAGCGAACACCACTCTGGCTTTCTGACCACCTGGATGGAGAGGAACAGAGAGAAGACATTTAGAAAACAGATCGACACACACACTGGATGATGGTGTGTGTGAGCGCGCATGTTTCTATTCCTAACCTGATAGTTTGGAGATCTGGATGGTGTGTGCGTGGCTCTCCAGTCCGAAGCGGCCCAGACACTTCCTGCTGTCCTGGTAGGGCAGGTTGAAGTTCCTCTGGAGGTACTCTGTAGCTGCCTCCTCCATGTTCAGCTGGTCAGCATACTGCTGGTTGAAGAAGCCCACCTTCAGCCGATGGTTCTTTCTCATCTCCCCCTTGGACTGAAAGGCAAATCAACACACATTTAGCTTGACAGTTACACCCATCAGTGCACAAACACTTCTGCTGTATTTGTTTGTCTGTGTATATATAGATCATATGTGTTTTTGTTTGAAGGGAAACTTACTGGATTTAACCTGCCCGTAAGAAGTAGTAGTAGGGTACTCTTCCCGACTCCATTGGGTCCAACTATACAAACTGAACAAGGAAAAAAAGAGTTAAGGTATAGTATGGAGGCTAATGACCAGAAAGTCCAACGTGTCGCAGGTATGCAAACAGAAAGGATTTCTACTTACTTCTAGTCTCCATGTCGATACCAAAGTCCACATTCTTGAAGAGGGGCTTGTGTCCCTCAAAGGCAAAGTCTACACCTGAGACAGAGCAGAGGGTTAAACAGGGATATACAACAAGTGAGAGAGGAAGAGGGGAAAAAAAGAGGGAGAACTCACTGTGCAATCCGAGGATGGGAGGAGAGAGAGAAGGGGGGTTGGGGAAGGTGAATTTGACAATGTACTCTTTGGGTCGTTTGAGCAACTCCGTAGCTTCCTGACTCTCCTCCTCCACTCCTCCCTTTTTCTTTCCCTTTGCTTGCTTCCTGGTCAAGGCTTCCTTAGTCTGCTTCTCCTAGAGAGAGACAGAAAACAGTGGATGATGGGAGAAGTACAGAGAGAGAGATAGAACCATGTCTAAACAGAGGTAGCTTTCCTGTACTCACGGCCTGTTTGGTTGACTTCCCACCAGCCTTGAGATCTTTGAGCTTCTTCTCCTGTTTGTCGTACTGTTTCTGAAGCTCCTTCTGCTTCTGAACGTACATCTTCTTAAACGTCACTGAGAAACAGAGAGAGAGAAGCTTCAATCTATAGAACATGGATCCAACTGCAAGTGGCTCTGGATAAGAGCTCCTGCTAAATGTAAATGTGTATAGAACTAGTCATACATTAGTTTATGTGTTGTTTGTGGGGTAGGAGAAAGAATGTACATCGCTAATAAACTCACAGTAGTTCCCTCTGTAGTAGTAAAGTTTCTGGTTGTCCAGGTGAACTATGTCAGTACACACATCGTCCAGGAAACTCTGGTCGTGAGACACAATGAGGAGAGTCTTCTTCCAGCCCTGAAGGTAGCTAAGGAGGAGAGATTAACATATTAGGCATTGCAGTGGAATCATTACAGATCCAGGGCAGAAAGGAGACCCATTGAGTAAGCAGCTGCATGAAGTGTGGCCCTGTAAAATAAGTTATATTTAAGTAATGGTGTGCCCTTACTTGTTGAGCCAGATGACAGCGTTGAGGTCAAGATGGTTGGTGGGCTCATCCAGCATCAGCAGGGTGGGCTCCATGAACAGAGCTCTGGTAGGAGAGAGCCACTGGAAGCTTAGAATTCATTTTCACTGCGGTTTTTATTTCTGTGTTATACTTTCGTTCATTTTTATTCTCTGTAAAAGTGACATTGTAACAATGCACTTTGAATTACGTTTGACTTGACCAGAAGTAGCTGAAGAAATTCCCATATTGCTAAAACCTCTATAATCAAATCATTTCAGATGTATAGAATTGCCTTGGGAGGGCTAAGGGGTCAACAGATATGAGCTTAATTTGACCTATATTTTAACAGAAACATCCAAGATGGCAGCATGTCAAGTCGTTGTCTGTGACTAGTAGTTTTTAACCTACTAATAATCTATGAATTAATGATGGAACAAATCTACAATTTCCTTGTTGTGTATTGCAAACTGTTTAGTTTTGCTGGTGTAAAGATCGCGGGTCTCCCTCAACCTCGGATAACTTTTTCCCGCTATTTGCACTTCTTCACTTGAAGTTTACCAAAGTAACCCTCTCTCTGGCTGGCCTGGGTTCTATCCTCAGCTTTCCCTCTGCAGAGTGTCTCGTCCAAGCTGCTCCTCTTCGCTCGCCGCCTGGCTGTCAGAGGCAGCTCAACAATCTCCAAGCCCTTCTCTCAATCGACCCCCACACTCACATGCATACACACAGGCCCCTCTCTCACCTTACCTTTCCTTGTCTCTATTTCTTACAGCTTACAGTCGCTGGGTGAGTACATCTGACAATGTGCTCTCCCGTCCATTAGACATTTTGTCTGCGGGAACTCGCTCTTTCACTCGGCCCACTCGTCCAAGTGCCGATGCATTTGGGGCATGATGTGAACACTGTTTTGTACTGTCTGGAAACTTACTTGTAGAATTAGCTTGCAGTAGGTCTCGTGCAAGTAGAAGCCATGCAAGGTTATTAAACAGAGGTTCCTAGTTATTCTTCTTTTGTTGATATCAGGTAACGTACAACCTAACCATGGCACTGATATGCAATGTCTCCAAACCCCCTCTGATTTTAAATCTAGATCTGGTCTAGGTATTTTTAATTTAAATGTACACAGCCCGTTGTCAAAAATTGATGGGGTTAGGATTTGGGCTAAATCAACTGATGTAATTGTATTTTCTGAAACCTGGCTCAGCAAGTGTGTTGTTAAGGATATTTGGTGGTTAGGTTATTAGCTGGCCAAAGGTAGGTTACATGAAAAGCGCAATACTATTAATATAACCGTGTGTTAGTGTGGGTTTTCAATGAATTTATTTGAATCATGAAACTCATCTGCATTTCCTGTAAATTCTCAGCAACAAAAGAGTGATCGAATTTAGATCCTACACCTGCACTTGGAATTCAGAAAAAACTGCACCTGGCAAGTGAGACTCTCATCCTCCAGCCTCCAGAGAACTTCTTAGTAGCTCTGTTCTGCATCTCTGGGGTGAAGGACAGACCAGCCAAGATACGACGGGCTTTAGCCTCCGCTGCTGCTGCCCCAATGATCCTCAACTCCTCATAGACCTGGTTGAGACAGACACACAATATGTACACATGCAGTGGTTAAGTCGATTGACAGATATTACATTACTATCTGAATGCAGGCTAAGAGACCATGACTCTCTTTTTCCAGTTACCAGTCTGAATGAAAACCTGACCCCAGCCCTGTATTCAATAGACTATCATAGCAATTAGGAAGTGGCTATTTTGCCTGGCAGATCTAAGAGTGTTTTAGGGTTCAATTTTGATGTTTCCCCATACCTTGTCCAGTCTCTCAGCCACGCTGTCTTCTCCTTTCTCCAGGAGAGCCTGCAACTGTCTCTCCTCCTCTAGGAGCTTCAGACGCCTGGTGTCTGCCTTCAACACAGCCTGGACCGCTGGGGTGTCATCCGCCATCACCTCTATGAAGATATGGAGAGCATGACAGTGTGTTAAAAGGAGAAAAGATAGTGCGGGTGAAGTGAGAGGGGTAGAGAGAAAGGAAGGGAGAAAACAGTGCGGGTGATGTGAGAGGGGTAGAGAGAAAGGAAGGGAGAAAACATAGTGCGCGGGTGAAGTGAGAGGGGTAGAGAGAAAGGAAGGGAGAAGAGGGGTGAGAGAGAGGATAAGGGAAGGAGACAGAGAGAAAGGTATGATGGGAGGGGGGGGGGGGGGGTTCTTCAGAGGACAGGTGACATACCTTGCTCACAGAGCAGCACATCAATGTTAGGAGGGATACTGAGAACTCTGTTGGCGATATGTTTCAGAAGCGTGGTCTTCCCCTTCCCGTTAGGTCCAACCAGACCGTAGCGTCTTCCTGCCACCACCAGGAGATCTGCATTGACAAACAGCTCTTTCCCGTGAGCTGATATACTGAACCTCTCCAGCTGGAGGAAACAAAGAGCAGCACATTAAAACACTGAAACCACCATAGGTGAACTCTGATACTCCGAACTTTAGGGCTTCCCACTTGACATTCAGTAAGGAATGGTTGAAGGGACTAACCACCTCATACTCACACTGTGTGCTTACAAAGAAACATTTAATACATAAAGTGCAATGTTTCAGTAACATAGACATTCATCAGCCATTTGATGAATCCCAACAACCATCCTCGTCCGTTCAACCATTCTTCTTGTGTGTGATAAGATGTTAAACTACATGACCAAAAGAATGTGGACACCTGCTCGTCAAACATCTTACTCCAAAATCATGGGCATTAAGTTGGTCCCCTCCTTGCTGCTATAACAGCCTCCACTCTTCCAAGAAGGCTTTCTACTAGATGTTGGACCATTGCTGCAGGGACTTACATCCATTCAGCCACAAGAGCATTACTGAGGTCAGGCACTGATGTTGGGTGATTAGGCCTGGCTCCCAAAGGTGTTCGATGCGCAGTCCAGTCCTTCCACATCGATCAACAAACTATTTCTGTATGGACCTCGCTTGTGCACAGGGGCATTGTCATGCTGAAACAGGAAGTTCCCCAAACTGTTGCCACAAAGTTAAAAGCACAGAATCGTCCAGAATGTCATTGTATGCTGTAGCATTAAGATTTCCCATCACTGGAACTAAGGGGCCTAGCCTGAACCATGAAAAATAGCCCCAGACCATTATTCCGCCTCCACCAAACTTTACACTTGGCACTATGCATTGGAGCAGGTAGCTTTATCCAAATCCAGCTTACTCTGTTGGACTGCCAGATGATGAAGTGTGATTCATCTCTCCAGAGAACGCATTTCCACTGCTCCAGAGTCCAATGGCGGCGAGCTTTACACCACTCCAGCCGACACTTGTCATTGCGCATGGCGATATTTGGCTTGTGTGCAGCTGTTCGGCCATGGAAATCCATTTCATGAAGCTTGCAAGGCACAGTTCTTGTGCTGACGTTGGTTCCAGATGATTTTTACGCACTGCGTCCTTCAGCACCCGGCGGTCCCTTTCTGTGAGCTTGTGTGGACTACCACTTCGCGGCTGAGCCATTGTTGGGGCTAAACGTTTCCAATTCACAATAACAGCACTTACAGTTGACCATGACAGCTCGAGCAGGGCAGAAATTTGACGAACAAACTTGTTGGAAAGGTGGCATCCTATGAGGGTGCCACGTAGAAATTCACTGAACTCTTCAGTACGGGCCATTCTACTGCCAATGTTTGTCTATGGAGATTGCATGGCTATGTGCTCGATTTTATACACCTGTCAGCAACGGGTGTGGTTGAAATAGCCGAATCCACTAATTTGAAAGGGGTGTCTACATACTTTTGTTTGTGCCTGTGTAATATAAGAGAGAGATGTGTCGATTTAGTTGATTTTTAGTCCTATTGAATTTTTCTTCAGTAAAATAAGTAGGTTCTATGTAGTTCTCTCAATTCTTCAGAATAAAGAAACACTAGAAAAGTTGAGAGGGTCAGGTCACCTTGATATCTGATGCGTTCTCCAGCATGGCCTGCCTGGAAGACAACTCAGCCTGGGACACGGAGAAGTCTCCCTCAATGGCGTTGGCAGCACGCACACTGGCTACCTGCTTCTCATACTCAATCTAGAAACAAAGGCACAGACACACACTTCCAATTCATAAAATTCTTCTGTCTCTGGTTTGGCCCAAAGGCTCTCAAAAAGGTCAGTATTTGTAGAGTATATACAGTACCAGTCAAAAGTTTGGACACACCTACTCATTTGAAGATTTGTCTTTATTTAGACTATTTTCTACATTGTAGAATAATAGTGAAGACATCAAAACTATCAAATAACACATATGGATTCATGTAGTAACCAAAAAAGTATTAAACAAATATAAGATATATTTTAGATTATTCAAAGTAACCACCCTTTGCCTTGATGACAGCTTTGCACACTCTTGGCATTCTCTCAATGAGGTAGAACCCGGAATGCTTTTTCAGCACTCTCGAAGGAGTTCACACACATGTTGAGCACTTGTTGGCTGTTTTTCCTTCACTCTGCGGTCCAACTCATCACAATTGGGTTGAGGTCGGGTGATTGTGGAGGCCAGGTCATCTGATGCAGCACTCCATCACTCTCCTTCTTGGTCAAATAGCCCTTCCACAGCCTGGAGGTGTGTTTGGGTCATTGTCCTGTTGAAAAACAAATTATGGTCCCACTAAGCCCAACCCAGATGGGATGGGGTATCGCTGCAGAATGCTGTGGTAGCCATGCTGGTTAAGTAGGCCTTGAATTCTAAATAAATCCCCACACCATCACACTTCCTCCATGCTTCAAGGTGGGAACCACACATGTGGAGATAATCCGTTCACCTACTCGGTGTCTCAAAAAGACACAGTGGTTGGAACCAAAAATATCAAATTTGGACTCAGACCAAAGGACAGATTACCATCGGTCTAATGTCCATTGCTTGTGTTTCTTGGCCCAAGCAAGTCTCTTCTTATTGGTGTCTTTTAGTAGTGGTCTCTTTGCAGAAATTCAACCATGAAGGCCTCATTCACGTAGTCTCCTCTGAACAGTTGGTGTGTCTGTTACTTGAACTCTGAAGCATTTATTGGTGCTGCAATTCGAGGTGCAGTTTTGTGCCGATTTCTGAGACTGGTAACTAATGAACTTATCCTTTGCAGCAGCGGTAAAGCTCGGTCTGTGGCGGTCCTCATGAGAGCCAGTTTCATCATAGCGCTTGATGGTTTTTGTGACTGCACTTTTAAAGTTCTTGAAATGTTCTGGATTGACTGACCTTCGTGTCTTAAAGTAACGATGGATTGTCGTTTCTCTTTGCTTATTTGAGCTATTCTTCCTGGTAATGTGAACTTGGTCTATCAAATAGGGCTATCTTCTGTATACCACCCCTACCTTGTCACAACACGACTGATTGGCTCAAACGCATTAAGGAAAGAAATTCCACTATTTAACTTTTAACTAGGCACACCTGTTAATTTCAATGAATTCCAGGTGACTACCTCATGAAGCTGGTTGAGAGAATGCCAAGTGTGTGCAAAGCTGTCATCAATGCAAAGGATGGCTACTTTGAAGAATCTAAAATAGATTTTGATTGGTTTAACACTTTTTTGGTTACTACATGATTCCATGTGTGTCATTTCATAGTTTAGATGTCTTCACTATTATTCTACAATGTATAAAATAGTAAAAAGAAAAACCCTGGAATGAGTAGGTGCTCTAAAACTTTGATTGGTACTGGTTACCATTTTCTTTTTCTTCTTCTTCTCCTTCTTGCTCATGTTGGCAAAGGGGTCGTCACCTTTCTCCTGCTCCTGCTCTGCTATCACGTCTTCAGCACACTGACAGGAGAGGGATGCAGACAGAGGGAGAGTCAGTGATTTAGATGTTCTAAGGTGGCTCTACATGCCATGTATGACCTTTCCATACAGCAGACGATAAACACACACCTTCATTGTGTCATCTTCGTCGTCTTCAGCCTCTTCATCTTCGCTGCGCGGAGGGCGAGCAGGTTTGTTCATCCTCTGAATGGGACAAGTAACACAGCATTATGGTAATACAGAAACTACGCTGCAAGTGATAAAGTGCTACTGTGACCCATATACCGTGGTCATGCATTATATTGGCCTAGGTAGTTTACAGGTGTGGATATTCAGACTCAGTCACACAGTGCAGTGCATTCAGAAAGTATTCACATCCCTTGGCTTTTTCTAAATGTTGTGTAACATCCTGAATTTAAAATTGATTAAGTTGGGTTGGTCACTGGCCTACACATAATACCAATGTCAAATTAATTAAAAAAAATGTAAAGTTGAAATGTCATGAGTATTTAACCCCTTTTGTTACGTCAAGCCTAAATAAGTTCAGGAGTAAAAGATTGCTTAACAAGTCACATGATAAGTTGCATGGACTGTGTGCAACAATAGTGTTTAATATGATTTTTGAATGACTACCTCATCTCTGTACCCCACACATACAATTATCTGTTAGGTCCCTCAGTCGAGCAGTGAATTTCAAACACAGATTCAACCACAATGACCAGGGAGGTTTTCCAATTCCTCGCAAAAGGCACCTAGTGGTAGATGGGTAAATAAAAAATAAAAAAGCAGACATTGAATATCCCTTTGAGCATGGTGAAGATATTAATTACGCGTTGGATGATGCATCAAAACTCCCAGTCATTACAAAGATACAGGCTTCCTTCCTAACCAAATTGCCAGAGAGGAAGGAAACCACTCATGGATTTCACCATGAGGCCAATGGTGACTTTAAAACAGTTACAGAGTTTAATGGCTGTAACAGGAGAAAAGTGAGGATGGATCAACAACATTGTAGTTACTCCACAATACTAACCTAATTGACAGAGGGAAAAGAAGGAAGCCTGGACAGAATAAACAATATTCCAAAACATGCATCCTGCAACAAGGCACTAAAGTAATACTGCAGAAAATGTGGCAAAGCATTCACTTTTTATCCATCGTGAATACAACGTGTTATGTTTGGGCAAATCCAATACATTACTGAATATCTCTCCATATTTTCAAGCATACTGGTGGCTGCATCATGTTATGGGTATGCTTGTTATCAGCAAGAACTGGGGAGTTTTTCAGGATAGAAAAATAAATGGAATGGAGCAAAGTAAAGTACAGCTAAAATCCTAGAAGAAAACCTGGTTCAGTCTGCTTTCCACCAGACACTGGGAGACAAATTCACATTTCGGCAGGACAATCACCTAAAACACAAGGCCAAATCCACACTGGAGTTGCTTACCAAGTTACAGTTTCAACTTAAATCTACTTGAAAATCTATGGCAAGACCTGAAAATGGTTGTCTATCATTGATCAAGAACCAACTTGACAGAGCTTGAAGAATAATGGGCAAATTGTTGCAAAATCCAGGTGTGGAACGCTCTTGGAGACTTACCCAGAAAGACTCACAGCTGTAATCACTGTAAAAGGTGCTTCAACAAACTATTGACTCAGGGGTGTGAATAATTATTTAAGTGAGATATCTATATTTCATTTTCAATAAATTAGCTAAAATGTCTAAAAACATGTTTCACCTTGTCATTAAAGGGTAGTGTGTGTAGATGTGTGAGATTAAACATAAATTCACACCATAATAAGAAAACATGGAATAAGTCAAGGGGTATGAATCATTTATGTAGACACTGTATGTTGCTAACCCATTACATTTCCTATAGAATGCCATCCCTACATTCCAGAAGGTAAACTGTTTACACAAAGTCTGTGTCGTTAGCACTAGAGCGCTTCACTCACCTTGGGCTGTTCCTTCTTGCCTTTCTTTGGCTGAGGCTTCTCGTCCTCCGCTTCATCCTCCTCAGTTGCCTACAATAAAAAAATTAAAAAATAATACAGTTGAAGTCGGAAATTTACATACACCGTAGCCAAATACATTTAAACTCAGTTATTCACAATTTCTGACATTTAATACTCGTAAAAATTCCCTGTCTTAGGTCAGTTAGGATCACCACATTATTAAGAATGTGAAATATCAGAATAACAGAGAGAATGATTTATTTAAGCTTTTAATTCTTCCATCACATTCCCAGTGGGTCAGACGTTTACATACACTCAATTAGTATGTGGGTGCATTGCCTTTAAATTGTGCAACTTGGGTCAAACGTTGGGGGTAGCCTTCCACAAGCTTCCCACAATAAGTTGGGTGAATTTTGGCCCATTCCTCCTGACAGGGCTCGAGTAACTGAGTCAGGTTTGTAGGCCAAGCTACATTTGTGACCAAGCTTTAACTTCCTGACTGATGTCTTGAGATGTTGCTTTAATATATCCACAATTTTCCTCCCTCATGACGGCATCTATTTTGTGAAGTACACCAGTCCCTCCTGCAACAAAGCACCCCCACAACATGATGCTGCCACCCTCGTGCTTCACAGTTGGAATGGTGTTCTTCGGCTTGCAAGCATCCCCCTTTTTCCTCCAAACATAATGATGGTCATTATGGCTACACAGTTCTATTTCTGTTTCATCAGATCAGAGGACAATTCTCTAAAACGTATGATCTTTGTCCCCATCTGCAGTTGCAAAACATAGTCTGGCTTTTTTATGGCGGTTTTGGAGCAGTGGCTTCTTCCTTGCTGAGCGGCCTTTCAGGTTATGTCGATATAGAACTCATTTTACTTGTGGATATAGATACTTTTGTACCCGTTTCCTCCAGCATCTTCACAAGGTATTTTGCTGTTGTTCTGGGATTGATTTGCACTTGTCGCAGCAAAGTACGTTCATCTCTAGGACACAGAACGAGTCTCCTTCCTAAGCGGTATGATGGCTGCGTGGTCCCATGGTGTTTATACTTGCGTACTATTGTTTGTACAGATGAACATGGTACCTTCAGGCATTAGGAAATTGCTCCCAAGGATGAACCAGACTTGTAAAGGTCTACAATGTTTTGGCTAATGTCTTTTGATTTTCCCATGATGTCAAGCTAAGAGGCACTGAATTTGAAGGTAGGCCTTGAAATACATCCACAGCTACACCTCCAATTGACTGAAATGATGTCAGTTAGCTTATCAGAAGCTTCTAAAGCCATGACATCATTTTCTGGAATTTTCCAAGCTGTTTAAAGGCACAATCAACTTAGTGTATGTAAACTTCTGACCCACTGAAAGTGTGATATCGTCAATTATAAGTTATATAATCCGCCTGTAAACAATTGTTGAAAATTACTTGTGTCATGCACAAAGTAGATGTCCTGACCGACTTGCCAAAACTATAGTTTGTTAACAAGACATTTGTGGAGTGGTTGAAAAATTAGTTTTAACCAAAGACTCCTTAACCAAAGACTCTTGGCCTCGCGTCGTCCAGGTTAGGGAGGGTTTGGGAATATCCTTGTCTCATCGCGCACTAGCTACTCTTGTGGCGGGCCGGGCGCAGTGCACGCTGACCAGGTCGCTAGGTGTACGGTGTTTCCTCCAACACATTGGTGCGGCTGGGTTCCGGGTTGGATGCGCGCTGTGTTAAGAAGCAGTGCAGCTTGGTTGGGTTGTGTTTTGGAGGACGCATGGTTCTCGACCTTCGTCTCTCCCGATCCCGTACGGGAGTTGTAGCGATGAGACAAGACAGTAACTACTAACAATTGGATACCAAGAATTTGTGGAGAAAAAGGGGGTATAAAAAAATTATAATACAAGTTAAAGACTTGTATGTAAACTTCCAGCTTCAACTGTGTGTGTGTGTGTGTGTGTGTGTGTGTGCGCGCGCGTGCGTGCATGTATATATATATATATATATATATATACACACACACACTGCTCAAAAAAATAAATGGAACACTAAAATAACACATCCTAGATCTGAATGAATGAAATATTCTTATTAAATACTTTTTCTTTACATAGTTGAATGTGCAGACAACAAAATCACACAAAAATGATCAATGGAAATAAAATGTATCAACCCATGGAGGTCTGGATTTGGAGTCACACTCAAAATTAAAGTGTAAAACCACACTACAGGCTGATCCAACTTTGATGTAATGTCCTTAAAACAAGTCAAAATGAGGCTCAGTAGTGTGTGTGGCCTCCACGTGCCTGTATGACCTCCCTACAACGCCTGGGCATGCTCCTGATGAGGTGGCGGATGGTCTCCTGAGGGATCTCCTCCCAGACCTGGACTAAAGCATCCACCAACTCCTGGACAGTCTGGACAGTCTGTGGTGGATGGAGCGAGACATGATGTCCCAGATGTGCTCAATTGGATTCAGGTCTGGGGAACGGGCGGGCCAGTCCATAGCATCAATGCCTTCCTCTTGCAGGAACTGCTGACACCCTCCAGCCACATGAGGTCAAGCATTGTCTTGCATTAGGAGGAACCCAGGGCCAACCGCACCAGCATATGGTCTCACAAGGGGTCTGAGGATCTCATCTCGGTACCTAATGGCAGTCAGGCTACCTCTGGCGAGCACATGGAGGTGTGACTGTGCGGCCCCCCAAAGAAATGCCACCCCACACCATGACTGACCCACCGCCAAACCGGTCATGCTGGAGGATGTTGCAGGCAGCAGTGACGTTCTCCACGGCGTCTCCAGACTCTGTCACGTCTGTCACATGTGCTCAGTGTGAACCTGCTTTCATCTGTGAAGAGCACAGGGCGCCAGTGGCGAATTTGCCAATCTTGGTGTTCTCTGGCAAATGCCAAACGTCCTGCACGATGTTGGGCTGTAAGCACAACCCCCACCTGTGGACGTCGGGCCCTCATACCGCCCTCATGGAGTCTGTTTCTGACCGTTTGAGCAGACACATGCACATTTGTGGCCTGCTGGAGGTCATTTTGCAGGGCTCTGGCAGTGCTCCTCCTGCTCCTCCTTGCACAAAGGCGGAGGTAGCGGTCCTGCTGCTGGGTTGTTGCCCTCCTACGGCCTCCTCCACGTCTCCTGATGTACTGGCCTGTCTCCAGGTAGCGGCTCCATGCTCTGGACACTACGCTGACAGACACAGCAAACCTTCTTGCCACAGCTCGCATTGATGTCCCATCCTGGATGAGCTGCACTACCTGAGCCACTTGTGTGGGTTGTAGACTCCGTCTCATGCTACCACTAGAGTGAAAGCACCGCCAGCATTCAAAAGTGACCAAAACATCAGCCAGGAAGCATAGGAACTGAGAAGTGGTCTGTGGTCACCACCTGCAGAACCACTCCTTTATTGGGGGTGTCTTGCTAAATGCCTTTAAATGTCCACCTGTTGTCTATTCCATTTGCAAAACAGCATGTGAAATGTATTGTCAATCAGTGTTGCTTCCTAAGTGGACAGTTTGATTTCACAGAAGTGTGATTGACTTGGAGTTACATTGTGTTGTTTAAGTGTTCCCTTTATTTTTTTGAGCAGTGTATATATATAAAATAAAAAAGTGAGTCTCTCATTTAGTTCACCATAAAGCGCTAGGATATACTCTGAACTCCCTAGATACTCCAGCAGATCTGAAATGACTAGATAGGCTAAGCAATATAGTGAAAATTCCACAATGCCTATCAAAAGTCTGACCTTGGGTGCTGGTTTAGCCTCTGGCTTCATGTTCTTTTTCACAGCTGTCTTTTCATCCCCGTCTTTCTTTTCTTCCTCATCATCGGAGGGAGCCTGGTTTTATGTAGGGAAAAGGAGAGTGAGGCTTCATGTCTGGGAACAAGTGAGATCAGACAGTTTTATTGTGTTGAGTATTTCAGTGGGTTAGATCTGCAGATATGAGGTCTATGAGAAAGAGAAAAGTCGTTAAATAAAGTGTTGTGAAATAAAAAGGGAATAGATTGAGAGGGGAATGTGTTAGTGAACAATTTAAAATGTGCTGCTTTCCGTTATCAACCCTGTTGGATGGGGGAGGGGATGGTGGGGGTGGGAAGAGTGTGTAGTAGGAGAATAAATCCATTCCATCACCCACCTTGGCTTTCGGTTTTGGCTTATCTTTTTTCTTGCCCTTATGCACCTTCTCAACCTCCTGTGTTAAAGTATTAAAGACGCAAAGACAAACACACAGATACACCAGTTCCTTAATATTAGAGATGCCCTTACACCAAAGCACAAAGTCGTTATGAAGAAAAATGACATGCTTGATTCAAAAATCATTCGATTCTAAGTGCCTTGCAAGCCCCAACACTTCTGGCCAATGCCAATTTGTCCAACACATGTAGATGAAATGCAATGAAAGGAAATGATGTAGGAATAGGGCTGTTATGGTGACCGTATTACCGCCACGCCGGCAGTCAGGACCGCAGTCAAATTCCACGTGACCGTTTAGACACCGTAACTAGGCTTCTCCAAAACTGCGCTCTAATGCTGCTAATGGTCATTAGTAGGCTACTGAACTTCCTAACTGCCAGTCGCTAATGGCCTTGCACTGATGTATTGCCCCCCACACTGACATCAACGCAAATGAGATTTCTGAGATTTCCATCCCCAACTACAACATTTCCAATCAAGATAGAACTGCCAAAGGGGGAGGAGTTGCAATCTACTGCAGAGATTGACAGAACTTTGCAGGCTAACTTCCCAGGTCTATGCCCAAACAGTTCGAGCTTCTAATTTTAAAAATGAATCTCTCCAGAAATAAATCTCTCACTGTTGCCGCCTGTTATAGGCCCCCCTCAGCTCCCAGTTGTGCCCTGGACCCCATATGTGAATTGATTGCCCCCCCCATCTATCTTCAGAGTTCGTTAATATAATATAACTCACTCACTGCTAGCAAAAAAAGACGGTTCAATGCATGGCTGAGCGCATCTTCAGAGTCTGTTAGGTGACCTAAACTGGGATATGCTTAACACCCCGGCAGTCCTACAATCTAAGCTAGATGCCCTCAATCTCACACAAGTTATCAATGAACAACACAAAATGCTTAAACATGGGCACCCTCATAGATATTATCCTGACCAACTTGCCCTCCAAATACACCTCAGCTGTTTTCAATCAGGATCTCAGCGATCACTGCCTGCATTCGCTTTGGGTCTGAGGTCAAACGACCACCCCTCATCACTGTCAAACACTCCCTAAAATACTTCTGCGAGCAGGCCTTTCTAATCGACCTGGCCCGGGTGTCCTGGAAGGATATTGACCTCATCCCGTCAGTCGAGGATGCCTGGTCGTTCTTTAAATGTAATTTCCTCAACATCTTAAATAAGCATGCCCCTTTAAAAAAAATGTAGATCTAAGAACAGATATAGCCCTTGGTTCACTCCAGACCTGACTGCCCTTGACCAGCACAAAAACATCCTGTGGCGGACTGCACTAGCATCGAATAGTCCCCACGATATGCAACTTTTCAGGGAAGTCAGGAACCAATACACACAGTCAGAAAGGAATGCAAAAGCTAGCTTTTTCAAACAGAAATTTGCATCCAGCAGCTCTAACTCCAAAAGGTTTTGGGTACACTGTAAAGTCCATGGAGCGTAAGAGCACCTCCTCCCAACTGCCCACTGCACTGAGGCTAGGTAACACTGTCATCACCGATAAATCCACGATAATCAAGAGTTTCAACAAGCATTTCTCTACCGCTGGCCACGCTTTTCTCCTGGCTACCCCAACCCCGGCCAACAGCTCTGCACCCCCTGCAGCTACTTGCCCAAGCCTCCCCAGCTTCTCCTTCACCCAAATCCAGATAGCAGATGTTCTTAACCTCTTGAAGATAGGGGGCGCTATTTTTATGTTTGGAAAAATAACGTTCCCAAAGTAAACAGCCTATTTCTCAGGACCAGATGCTAGAATATGCATATAATTGACAGATTAGGTTAGAAAACACTCCAAAACTGTCAAAATATTGTCTGTAAGTATAACAGAACTGATATTGCAGGCGAAACACTGAGGAAAATCAAACCAGGAAGTGGCTTCTATTTTGAAAACTCCATGTTCCATAGCCTGCCTTTGCTCCATTTAAAAGGATATCAACCAGATTCATTTTCCTATCGCTTCCTCAAGGTGTCAGTCTTTAGACATAGTTTCAGGCTTTTATTTTGAAAAATGAGCGAGAAAGACAACATCGCGTCATTGTATGGCTGGGCGCCAGCAGCGTTTTGCTTTGCGCAACAGAGTTTGGGCAGCCATTGCCTTTCCCTCTCCTACTGAGAAAGACAGTTGCGGTTGATATATTATCGATTATATATTTTTAAAAACAACCTGAAGATTGATTATAAAAAAACGTTTGACATGTTTCTGTGGACATTACGGATACTATTTGGAATTTGTCTGCGTTGTCGTGACCGCTTTTTCCTGTGGATTTCTGAACATAACGCGCCAAACAAACTGAGGTATTTTGGATATAAAAATAATCTTTATGGAACAAAAGGAACATTTATTGTGTAAATAGGAGTCTCATGATTGAAAACATCCGAAGATCAAAGGTACACAATTAATTTGATTGCTTTTCTGATTTTCGTGACCAAGCTACTTGATGCTAGGTATACATTATGTTTTGTCAAGCGATCGATAAACTTACAAACGCTTGGATTGCTTTCGCTGTAAAGCATATTTTCAAAATCTGACACGACAGGTGAAATAATAAAAAGCTAAGCTGTGTTTTGCTATATTGCACTTGTGATTTCATGAATATAAATATTTTTAGTAATATTATTTTAATGTGGCGCTCTACAATTCAGCAGTTGTTGATGACAATTATCCCGCTAAAGGGATGGGTAGCGTCAAGAAGTTAAAGAGCTGCAAAACCTGGATCCCTACAAATCAGCTGGGCTAGACAACATGGACCCTCTCTTTCTAGAATTATCCACTGCCATTGTTGCAACCGTTATTACCAGTCTGTTCAACCTCTCTTTTGTATCGTCCGAGATCCCCAAAGATTGGAAAGCTGCCCCGGTCATCCCCCTTCAAAGGGGGTGACACTCTGGACCCAAACTGTTATAGACCTATATCCATCCTGCCCTGCCTTTCTAAAATCTTCGAAAGCCAAGTTAATAAACAGATCACAGATAATTTCAAATCCCACCGTACCTTCTCCGCTGTGCAATCCGGTTTCCGATTTGATCAGCCACGCTCAAGGTACTAAACGATATCATAGCCGCCATCGATAAAAGACAGTACTGCGCAGCGGTCTTCATAGACCTGGCCAAGGCTTTTGACTCTTGTCAATCACCATATTCTTATCGGCAGACTCAACAGCCTTGGTTTCTCTAATGACTGCCTCGCCTGGTTCACTAACTACTTCTCTGATAGAGTTCAGTGTGTCAAATCGGAGGGCCTGTTGTCCGGACCTCTGCCAGTCTATGGGGGTACCACAGGGTTCAATTCTCGGGCCGACTCTTCCCTGTATACATCAATGATGTCGCTCTTGCTGCGGGTGATTCCCTGATCCACCTCTACGCAGACGACACCATTCTGTATACATCTGGCCCTTCTTTGGACACTTAACAATCCTCCAAACAAGCTTCAATGCCATACAACACTCCTTCCGTGGCCTCCAACTGCTCTTAAATGCTAGTAAAACTAAATGCATGCTTTTCAACCTTTTGCTGCCCGCACCCACCCGCCCGACTAGCATCACTACTCTGGACAGATAGGACTTAGAATATGTGGACAACTACACATACCTAGGTGTCTGGCTAGACTGTAAACTCTCCTTCCAGACACATATTAAACATCTCCAATCCAAAATAAAATTGTCTTCCTATTTCACAACAAATCCTCCTTTACTCATGCCTCCAAACATAGTCAGTTTTACGAGGGTATCCTACTGATCCTTGACTTCGGCGATGTCATTTACAAAATATCCTCCAACACTACTCAGCAAACTGGATGCAGTCTATCACAGTGCGATCCGTTTTGTCACCAAAGCCCCATATACCACTACGACCTGTATGATCTCATCGACTGGCCCCCGCTACCTATTCCTCTCCAGACCCACTGGCTCCAGGTCATCTATAAGTCTATGCTAGGTAAAGCTCTGCCTTATCTCAGCTCACTGGTCACAATAACACCACCCAGCACGTGCTCCAGCAGGTATATATCACTGGTCATCCCCACAGCCAACACCTATTTTGGCCGCCTTTCCTTCCAGTTCTCTGCTGCCAGTGACTGGAACGAATTGCAAAAATCGCTGAAGCTGGAGATTTCCCTCACTAACTTTAAACATCAGCTACAGTGGGGCAAAAAAGTATTTAGCCAGCCACCAATTGTGAAAGTTCTCCCACTTAAAAAGATGAGAGAGGCCTGTAATTTTCATCATAGGTACACTTCAACTATGATAGACAACATTTTTTTTTAAAACCCAGACAATCACATTGTAGGATTTTTTATGAATTTATTTGCAAATGATGGTGGAAAATAAGAATTTGGTCACCTACAAACAAGCAAGATTTCTGGCTCTCACAGACCTGTAACTTCTTTAAGATGCTCCTCTGTCATTCACTCGTTACCTGTATTAATTAAAGACACTTGTCCACAACCTCAAACAGTCACACTCCAAACTCCACTATGGCCAAGACCAAAGAGCTGTCAAAGGACACCAGAAACAAAATTGTAGACCTGCACCAGGCTGGGAAGACTGAATCTGCAATAGGTAAGCAGCTTGGTTTGAAGAAATCAACTGTGGGAGCAAATATTAGGAAATGGAAGACATACAAGACCACTGATAATCTCCCTCGATCTGGGGCTCCACGCAAGATCTCACCCCGTGGGGTCAAAATTATCACAAGAACGGTGAGCAAAAATCCCAGAACCACACGGGGGGACCTAGTGAATGACCTGCAGAGAGCTGGGACCAAAGTAACAAAGCCTACCATCAGTAACACACTACGCCGCAAGGGACTCAAATCCTGCAGTGCCAGACGTGTCCCCCTGCTTAAGCCAGTACATGTCCAGGCCCGTCTGAAGTTTGCTAGAGAGCATTTGGATGATCCAGAAGAAGATTGGGAGAATGTCATATGGTCAGATGAAACCATAATATAACTTTTTGGTAAAAACTCAACTTGTCGTTTTTGGAGGACAAAGAATGCTGAGTTGCATCCAAAGAACACCATACCTACTGTGAAGCATGGGGGTGGAAACATCATGCTTTGGGGCTGTTTTTCTGCAAAGGGACCAGGACGACTGATCCGTATAAAGGAAAGAATGAATGGGGCCATGTATCGTGAGATTATGAGTGAAAACCTCCTTCCATCAGCAAGGGCATTGAAGATGAAACGTGGCTGGGTCTTTCAGCATGACAATGATCCCAAACACACCGCCCGAGCAACGAAGGAGTGGCTTCGTAAGAAGCATTTCAAGGTCCTGGAGTGGCCTAGTCAGTCTCCAGATCTCAACCCCATAGAAAATCTTTAGAGGGAGTTGAAAGTCCATGTTGCCCAGCAACAGCCCCAAAACATCACTGCTCTAGAGGAGATCTGCATGGAGGAATGGGCCAAAATACCAGCAACAGTGTGTGAAAAACTTGTGAAGACTTACAGAAAATGTTCGACCTCTGTCATTGCCAACAAAGGGTATATAAAAGTATTGAGATAAACTTCTGTTATTGACCAAATACTTATTTTCCACCATAATTTGCAAATAAATTCATAAAAAATCCTACAATGTGATTTTCTGGATTCTTTCTCATTTTGTCTGTCATAGTTGAAGTGTACCTATGATGAAAATTACAGGCCTCTCATCTTTTTAAGTGGGAGAACTTGCACAATTGGTGGCTGACTAAATTCTTTTTTGCCCCACTGTAATTGAGCATCTAACCGATCGCTGCAGCTGTACATAGCCCATCTGTAAAATCCAATCTACCTACCTCATCCCCATAGTTTTTATTTACCTTTCCGCTCTTTTGCACACCAGTATTTCTACTTGCCCATCATCTGCACATTTACCACTCGTGTTAATTTGCTAAATGGTAATTACTTTGCTACTATGGCCTATTTATTGCCTTTACCTCACGCCATCTGCACACACTGTATATGACTTAATTTTTTTCTATTGTGTTATTGACTGTATGCTTGTTTATTCCATGTGTAACTCTGTGTTGTTGTTTGTGTCGCACTGCTCTGCTTCATCTGAGAACTTGTTCTCAACTAGCCTACCAAAAACTCAAAACTAATTTCACACATTATTTAGTATATCTGAAGACAAGATTAAATAAAGAATAGTCTGATGGATGACATTACCACTTGTCAATGATGCATTACCACTGCCCAGCATGGTCAGTAAAGCAACAGACGGCACACCTTTTTTGTGTGACTTTTTCTAAATCATAGTCTCACACATCATGTAGCCTAGCCCATAGCCCTATATGTTTTGATAAGGTTTGTATCACAACTAAAGTGGCCAAATAACTCTAAAACGTAGCCTTGAACATGGTTAGAGAGCACATAGCCTACAGAACCGAGTGAAACATGTGTTCTTGTAAGCCCTGCCTTTGCAAAATCGCATGTGAAAAGAAGATCCCAGCTTTCTCCTGCTGCTATATTTCTTAAACTTAAGCATATTAATCAACTTTACAACCTGGAGTTAAGTTCGGGGAAGACAATTTCCAACATAAAAATAAAAAAATAAATCACCTTTATAATATTGCATTCCATGAATCATCGCATTTGCCAACTTATGTAAGATATGCCTATCTACTCATCACATTATGAGTAGTAGGCTAATTTAGGCTAATAATATAACTCACTCACTGCTAGCAAAAAAAGACGGTTCAATGCATGGCTGAGCGCATAGAGTAGACCTGGGCTATATCACATACGTTTCTTCTTTCTTTGCATGGGAAAAATGTAGCCTTTTATGAACACATTTCATGCAATTCTACTACACTTTATATGACTGGAGACATTAGCAGAATCTTTTTTTATGCAAATGACAGGGTAGCCTACTCTGCTGACACTGACAAACAGATCAATAAAAACAATGTTGTCAATATAATAGGCCTATGAGAAGGGGAGACACAAATACAATATGACGTCCACCTAAACTGGAGAAGGAAACCGCCCCCCCCCAAAAAAAAACAATCCCCCAAAAAGTAACACTGACCCAACAATGATAAATGGTGAATATGCGCAATCACCAGGGATGTTGCCAATGCTCTCCGCTGGTGCCAATAAGATAAGCTATATTGTTGTTCGCTCAATTAAGTTGAGAATTTTGATAACTAAAAAAAGACATTAGTATTTTCCTTGTCTTCTCTTTACAGCAATAACAATATGCTTCCCAAACTATATTTTCCTGCGAGAGTATTTTGAAATATTGCGATATGCCTGGCACCTCTACATTTCACAGACAGTCACAACTCAACAATCTGCCCAAATTGTGTGCGTTGCCTTTCCTTCAAACTGAAGGCAATGCGATTTAAAACAATACACTTTTTTTTTTAAAGAAACAAATGATCCACTGTGGCCAAATCATGCTTTAGTAGCCTATTTAGATTTATTTATGTAGATACATGAGTAGGCTAATTAGGCTATATAATTTTGGCAATTTAATTCAATTTACTTTGGGAATAACTTACCCTAGCCTTATGGATGCGCTGCCTATGCTTACATATTAAAAACTTAAACACCGTTTTTTTGTGGGGCATTCTAAATCAAAAATTATTCCACCCATAGGCTACACGAAAAGGCCACATTCAATTAAGAATAGTCTGATCTGATATTATCAAATGCTTGTCAAATTCTGAATGGGAGACTGATGAAGTGTGTGAAGCCTGCGAAAGAAACAGTGCAGAGCTCATGCCTTTCATGTAACTTTTTCAAATCATCATTAGAGTCGCATCATGCAGCCTGTATTAAAAAATCGAAACATGTAGCCCAATGTTTGCATCGCAACAAAAGTTGCATAAATAACTAAATTAAGCATATAGGATGACCTGTTTCTTTTAAGAAAAACACAGAAAAGTTGCATGTGCGCACTCCCTCGAAAATCGTTAGCTGAAAAAAATAGAAAGGATATTTTCTCCTACGTACAATTGTATTCTTCATACTATAAAATAATGCCACAGAATTCTAAGCAAATCTTGCCTGATAAATGAACAAGTGTAACCGACAGCAATATGGCATGGCTAGATCAGGGACTAACATAAGGCCAACTCAAGAGTATGCTATTCTGTTCTTCTGAAATAGACTACATTTTCTTCATATCACGTTTCTTTAGACCTGTCTAAAATAAACAAATGGATTTATTGTGATGGTGTAGGCTATATTAAATAGATTTATTAGACTTTTTAAAATGGAACATCTACAACGGTCGGCATCAGTAGCTTGTAAGCTGTGTGTGGAAGCTAATTAACAGTCAATTACCGTGAGACTGGCAGTTATTTGCATGACAATCACCAGCTGACCAAATTTCATGACCGCAACAGCCCTATGTAGGAATAACGAAAAATATGGATGTGAAAGCCTATTCCCCCTCAGAAACTAGAAAGATTTGGCATGGGTCCTGAGATCCTCAAAAGGTTCTACAGCTGCAACATCGAGAGCATCCTGACCGGTTGCATCACTGCCTGGTACGGCAATTGCTCGGCCTCCGACCGCAAGGCACAACAGAGGGTAGTGCGTACGGCCCAGTACATCACTGGGGCTAAGCTGCCTGCCATCCAGGACCTCTACACCAGGCGGTCAGAGGAAGGCCCTAAAAATTGTCAAAGACCCCAGCCACCCCAGTCATAGACTGTTCTCTCTGGTAACGCTTGCCATGCGGTAGTAGGCGTGTCAAGTCTAGGACAAAAAGGATTCTCAATAGTTTTTACCCCCAAGCCATTAGACTCCAAATGGCAACCGGAGTATTTGCATTTGCAGTATTTGCCCCAACCTTTATTTTAGGGTGATGCTACTCTCTGTTTATCATATATGCATAGTTACTTTAACTGTTGTGGCCAAAAATTGAGAATGACACAAATATTAATTTCCACAAAGTTTGCTGCTTCAGTGTCTTTAGATATTTTTGTCAGATGTGACTATGGAATACTGAAGTATAATTACAAGAATTTCATACGTGTCAAAGGCTTTTATTAACAATTACATGAAGTTGATGCAAAGAGTCAATATTTGCAGTGTTGACCCTTCTTTTTCAAGATCTCTGCAATCCACCCTGGCATGCTGTCAATTAACTTCTGGGCCACATCCTGACTGATGGCAGCCCATTCTTGCATTATCAATGCTTGGAGTTTGTCAGAATTTGTGGGTTTTTGTTTGTCCACCTGCCTCTTGAGGATTGACCACAAGTTCTCAATGGGATTAAGGTCTGGAGAGTTTCCTTGCCATGGACCCAAAATATCGATGTTTTGCTCCCCAAGCCACTTGGTTATCACTTGTGCCTTGTGGCAAGGTGCTCCATCATGCTGGAAAAGGCATTGCTCATTCCTAAACTGTTCCTGGATGGTTGGGAGAAGTTGCTCTCGGAGGATGTGTTGGTACCATTCTTTATTCATGGCTGTGTTCTTAGGCAAGATTGTGAGTGAGCCCACTCCCTTGGCTGAGAAATAACCCCACACATGAATGGTCTCAGGATGCTTTACTGTTGGCATGACACAGGACTGATGGTAGCGCTCACCTTGTCTTCTCCAGACAAGCTTTTTTTCAGATGCCCCAAACAATCAGAAAGGGGGTTCTTCGGAGAAAATGACTTTACCCGAGTCCTCAGCAGTCCAATCCCTGTACCTTTTGCAGAATATCAGTCTGTCCCTGATGTTTTTCCTGGAGAGAAGTGGCTTCTTTGCTGCCCTTCGTGACACCAGGCCATCCTCCAAAAGTCTTTGCCTCACTGTGGGTGCAGATGCACTCACACCTGCCTGCTGCCATTCCTGAGCAAGCTCTGTACTGGTGGTGCCCCGATCCCACAGCTGAATCAACTTTAGGAGACGGTCCTGGCGCTTGCTGGACTTTCTTTGGCACCCTGAAGCCTTCTTTCACAACATTTGAACCGCTCTCCTTGAAGTTCTTGATGATCCAATAAATGGTTGATTTAGGTGCAATCTTACTTGCAGCAATATCCTTGCCTGTGAAGACCTTTTTGTGCAAAGCAATGATGACGGCACGTGTTTCCTTGCAGGTAACCATGATCCTTTTGAAGCTTCCAGTATGTTATTCGAACTCAATCAGCATGACAGAGTGATCTCCAGCCTTGTCCTCGTCAATACTCACACCTGTGTTAACGAGAGAATCACTGATATGTCAGCTGGTCCTTTTGTGGCAGGGCTGAAATGCAGTGGAAATGTTTTTGGGGGGATTCAGTTCATATGCTTGGCGAAGAGGGACTTTGCAATTAATTGCAATTCATCTGATCACTCTTCATAACATTCTGGAGTATATGCAAATTGCCATCATACAAACTGAGGCAGCAGACTTTCTGAAAATTAATATTTGTATCAATCAAAACTTTTGGCCACGACTGTACATACTATCTCAATTGGCCCGACCAACCAGTGCTCCCGCACATTGGCTAACCGGGCTATCTGCATTGTGTCCCGCCACCCACCACCCCCTCTTTTACGCTACTGCTACTCTCTGTTCATCATATATGCAGTCACTTTAACCATATCTACATACTACCTCAATCAACCTGACTAACCCGCATCGGTATATAGCCTTGCTACCGTTATTTTCAACTGTCTTTTTAATGTTGTTTTATTTCTTTACTTACCTATTGTTCACCTAATACTTTTTTTGCACTAAGTAAGCATTTCACTGTAATGTTGTATTCAGCGCACGTGACAAATAAACTCTGATTTGATTTGAACATGTGTAGCTATTATTGTGAGTGTGTGATGAACTCCAAAAGACAGCAGAAAAGGAACAAACAGTACGAGAAGGGGTGGGATGGAATGAATGAATTAGTAAAATGCAACAAACACTTTCTTAGAGCTCCCTGGACCTCTAAAACACTATGTTAGTATCAATAGAATCCACATTCAGATTTAGAACATGACACACAAACATAACAGACCCCACGCACCTTATTCATCAGTCTCTCATCATCACCACCGTCATCATCACTGTCTCCCTGACTGAGAGCGGCAAAGATGTTCCCACCCTGAGACAACAAATACAATTTAAAAGTGGATTATAGTGTATTCTACCCCCAAAATGTAATAGAACGGAATGATCAAGACTGTAAAGACTGTCGATATAGTGATCAAGACTGTAAAGACTGGCGATATAGTGATCAAGACCGATGCATGCACAACATGCTCACCTTATTTCCCTTGCCTTTTCCAGGGGCCACAACTGGGATGAGAAAGAGTGAGCAAGAGAGAGAGGAAGAGAGAGAGTGAGCAAAGTTGATGAAAGGCTAGCTAGGCTATCAACACTGAACATTTCCAGCTTGAAATGTAGACATTTGTTTGACAGATTAAGCAGTCAACTTACCTTCCTCTTCCTCATCCTCGCTGGCTTGCACTGACAGCTTCTTTAGTTTCTCCATCATATCCTCGTCATCATCATCATCTCCCTCACCACTTCTACCTTTCCGCCGGTCTTTCTTTTTCTTCTGAGACCGATAGCAAAATAGATTAGAGAGGCATTATGGTTCATATGACACTACTAGGGCTAGGTATTAGCAGGGAGGGACCACATGATACATATCACAATTATATATATAGAAATATATATATATATATATATATATATAGATATAGAAATATATATATCTCACATATATATAAACACACACACGAAAAAGTATGTGAACCCTTTGTAATTACCTGGATTTCTGCATAAATTGGTCATCACATTTGATCTGATCTTCATCTTAAGTCACAACAACTTACAAACAGTGTGCTTACATTAATAACACAAATAATTTGATTTCTTGTCTATATTGAAAACATCATTTAAACATTCAGTGTAGGTTGGGAAAATTATGTGAACCCCTAGGCTAATGACTCCAAAAGCTAATTGGAGTCAGGAGTAGAGGTCGACCGAGTATGATTTTTCAACGCCGATACCGATTAATCGGCCGTTTTTTTGTTTATTTATTTGTAATAATGACAATTACAACAATAGTGAATGAACACTTATTTTAACTTAATATAATACATCAATAAAATCAATTTAGCCTCAAGTAAATAATGAAACATGTTCAATTTGGTTTAAATAATGCAAAAACAAAGTGTTGGAGAAGAAAGTTAAAGTGCAAAATGTGCCATGTAAAATGTGCGCCATGTAAGAAAGCTAACGCTTCAGTTCCTTGCTCAGAACATGAGAACATATGAAAGCTGGTGGTTCCTTTTAACATGAGTCTTCAATATTCCCAGGTAAGAAGTTTTAGGTTGTTGTTATTATAGGAATTATAGGACTATTTCCCTCTATACCATTTGTATTTCATTAACCTTTGACTATTAGATGTTCTTAGAGGCACTTTGTTATTGCCAGTGTAACAGTATAGCTTCCGTCTCTCTCCTCGCTCTTCCCTGGGCTCGAACCAGCAACACAACGACAACAGCCACCCTCGAAGCAGCGTTACCCATGCAGAGCAAGGAGAACAACTACTAGATGCTCAGAGCGAGTGACATTTGAAACGCTATTAGCGCGCGCTAACTAGCTAGCCATTTAACTTCGGTTACACCAGCCTCATCTCGGGAGTTGATAGGCTTGAAGTCATAAACAGCGCAATGCTTGACGCACAACGAAGAGCTGCTGGCAAAACGCACAAAAGTGCTGTTTGAATGACTGTTTACGCGCCTGCTTCTGCCTACCACCGCTCAGTCAGATACTTAGATACTTGTATGCTCAGTCAGATTATATGCAACGCAGGACACGCTAGATAATATCTAGTAATATCATCAACCATGTGTAGTTAACTAGTGATTATGATTGATTGTTTTTTATAAGATACGTTTAATGCTAGCTAGCAACTTACCTTGGCTTACTGCATTCGCGTAACAGGCAGTCTCCTTGAGGGGTGCAACGAGAGAGAGGCAGGTCGTTATTGCGTTGGACTAGTTAACTGTAAGGTTGCAAGATTGGATCCCCCGAGCTGACAAGGTGAAAATCTGACGTTCTGCCCCTGAATGAGGCAGTTAACCCAACATTTCTAGGCCGTCATTGAAAACAAGAATGTGTTCTTAACTGACTTGCCTAGTTAAATAAAGGTATAAATATATATATATATATATATATATATATATATATATATAAAAATTAAAAAAGTTTTAAAAAATGTAATAAATAAATAAATAAAATAATAAAAATGTAAAAAAATTCGGCAAATTGGCGCTCAAAAATACTGATTTCCGATTGTGATGAAAAGTTGAAATCGGCCCTAATTAATCGGCCATTCCGATTAATCGGTCAACCTCTAGTCAGGATACAGCTAACCTGGACTAAAATCTTTGAGACGAGATTGGAGATGTTGGTTAGGGCTGCCTTGCCCTACAGAAGAAATAAAAAAACACACCAAATTCGAGTTTGCTATTCACAAGAAGCATTGCCTGATGTGAACAATGCCTCGAACAAACGAGATCTCAGAAGACCTAAGTTTAATAGTTGTTGACTTGCATAAAGCTGGAAAGGGTTACAAAAGTTTCTCTAAAAGCCTTGACGTTCATCAGTCCACGGTAAGACCAATTGCCTATAAATGGAAAAAGTTCAGCACTGTTGCTACTCTCCCTAGGAATGGCCATCCTGCAAAGATGACTGCAAGAGCACAGCGCAGAATACTCAATGAAGTTAAGAAGAATCCTAGTGTGTCTGCTGAAGACTTGCAGAAATATATGGAACATGCCAACATCTCTGTAGACGTTTAGTGTTTTACGTATCGTACTCAAGAATGGTGTTCATGGGAGGACACCACGAAAGAAGTCACTGCTGTCCAAAAAAAATCTTTCTGCACATCTGAAGTTTGCAAAAGTACACCTGGATGTTCCACAGCGCTACTGGCAAAATATTCTGTGGACAGATGAAACTAAAGTTGAGTTGTTTGGAAGGAACACACAACAATATCTGGAGAAAAAAAAGGCATAGCACACCAGCATCAAAACCTAATCCCAACTGTAAAGTATTGTGGATGGAGCATCATGGTTTGGGGCTGCTTTGCTGCCTTAGGGCCTGGACAGCTTGCTATCATCGACGGAAAAATTCATTACCAAATTTATCAAGACATTTTGCAGGAAAAGGTAATGCTATCTGTCTGCCGATTGAAGCTCAACAGAAGTTGGGTGATGCAACAGGACAACGACCCAAAACACAGAAGTAAATCAGCAACAGAATGGCTTCAACAGAAGAAAATACACATTCTGGAGTGGCCCAGTCAGTCCTGACCTCAACCTGATTGAGATGCTGCGGCATGACCTCAAGAGAGAGGTTCACACCATACATCCCAAGAATATTGCTGAACTGAAACAGTTTTGTAAAGAGGAATGGTCCAAAATTCCTCCTGACTGTTGTGCAGGTCTGATCTGCAACTACAGAAAACGTTTGGTTGAGGTTATTGCTGCAAAATGTGTGTGTTGTTAGTTTAAGCAGACTGTGTTTGTCCATTGTTGTGACCTAGATGAATATCTCATTTTATTACCAATTTATGTAGAAATGCAGGTATTTCCAAAGGGTTAACATACATTTTCTTGCCACTGTATACACACACACACACACACACACACATTCAGAAAGTATTCAGACCCCTTTACTTTTTCCACATTGTGATGTTACAACCTTATTCTGAAATGGATTAAATAAAAGTTGCCCCTCATCAATCTACACACAATACCCCATAATGACCAAGCAAAAACAGGTATTTAGAAATGTTCGCACATTTACTTTATTTACATAAGTATTCAGGGCAAAAATTCCAAAAGGACAACCATCTCTCTGCAACACTCCACCAATCAGTGCTTTATGGTAGAGTGGCCAGACACTCAGTAAAAGGCACGACAGCCACATGACAGCACAAAGTACAGAGAGATCCTTGATGAAAACCTGCTCCGGGGCCTCCCAAATGGCACAGTGTTCTAAGACACTGCATCGAAGTGCTAGCTGTGCCACTAGAGATTCTGGGTTTGAGTCGAGGCTGTCGCAGCCGGCCACGACCGGGAGACCCATGGGGTGACGCACAATTGGCCCAGTGTCGTCCGGGTTAGGGGAGGGTTTGGCCGGCAGGGATGTCCTTGTCCCATCGCGCAGTAGCGACTCCTGTGGCGGGCCGGGCGCAGTGCATGCTTACATAATCGCCAGGTGTACTCTGTTTCCCTCCGACACATTTGTGTGGCTGGCTTCCGCGTTAAGCGGCATCGTGTTAAGAAGCAGTGCGGCTTGGATGGGTTGTGTTTCGGAGGACGCACGGCTCTCGACATTCGCCTCTTCTGAGTCCGTGTGGGAGTTGCAGCAATGGGACAAGACTAACTACCAAATCGATACCACGATTTGGTAGTTTTTTTTAAATAAAGAATTTACAAAAAAAGAACCTGCTCCAAATTGCTCAGGACCTCAAACTGGGGTGAAGGTTCACCTTTCAACAGCACAACGACCCTAAACACACAGCCAAGACAATGCAGGAGTGGCTTTGGGACAAGTCTCAATGTCCTTGAGTGGCCCAGCCAGGGACCGGACTTGAATCCGATCGAACATCTATGGAGAGACCTGAAAACAGCTGTGCAGCGACGCTCCCCTTCCAACCTGACAGAGCTTGAGAGGACATGCAGAGAAGATTGGGAAAAACTCTCCAAACAGAAGTGTGCCAAGCTTGTAGCGTCATACCCAAGAAGACTCAAGGCTGTAATAATTTCCAAAGGTGCATCAACAAAGTACTGAGTAAACGGTCTAAATACTTATGTAAATGGGATATTTAAGTTTATTTTGAATCAATTTGCAAAAATGTCTAAACCTGTTTTTGCTTTGTCATTATGGGGTATTGTGTGTAGATTGATGGGCACACACATCCCTGGGTCAATCCTCTTTTCAGTTCACTGCAGCTAGCGACTGGAACGAGCTGCAACCAAACCTCAAACTGGACAGTTTTATCCTAATCTCTTCATTCAAACACTCAATCATGGACACCCTTACTGACTGTTGTGGATGCTTTGTATGATGTATTTTTGTCTCTACCTTCTTGACCTTTGTGCTGTTGACTTTACCCAATAATGTTTGTACCATGTTTTGTGCTGCTACCATGTTGTTGTCATGTTGTGTTGCTCCCATGCTGTGATGTCATGTGTTGCTGTCTTTTGTTGTTGTCTTAGGTCTCTCTTGTTGTGATGTGTTTTGTCCTATATTTATATTTTATTTATTTTTAATCCCAGGCCCCCGTCCCCACAGGAGGCCGTTTGGTAGGCCGTCATTGTAAATAATAATTTGTTCTCAACTGACTTGCCTAGTTAAATAAAGGTTAAATAAATACAAAATAAATAGAATAGGGGGGAACACTTTAATACATTTTAGAATAAGGCTGTAACGTAACAAAATGTGGAAAAAGGTCAAGGGGTCTGAATACTTCCCGAATGCACTGTATGTATCATGGTTCTCTTTGCATTGTAGATTCGATACGGCAAGCTACCACTCTGGCTAGTAGTGGCTACATATAACCAACCTCCCCAAACGCTTCAAGCTCATCTACTGTCTTTCAAGAGAGCAAATTGGGTGGGAAGGGGAAAAAAAAAAAATTATGCAAAAGGTAGATTTATTCATGTCAATATATCCCAGGACATTGTGTTATTGATACAGCATTGCAAAAAGTATTAATCCACCTGAAAATAGCCTATATGATATCTATGTAGTAGTTAAGGAATAGAATTACCTGCTTTCCTTGCATCTCTTTCAGCACAATTTCATCCTCCTTCTCAGTTTTATTATCTGTGGCCAGCTCATCAAAGAACTGTGTGAGAACAATGTTCACACATTTTATTAAAATGTTCACATTGAAGATTACATTTTCTTTCTCGCCACATTCAATTAACTCAAAAATATCCACAAGAGGTATAACTACTCACACTCTTCTTCCCCTTTTTATCCTTCTTTCCTTTCTTTACTGATTTTTCTGAAGAGAGGGGAGATCAAATTTAGGTACAAAGGTGAGCAAGTTGGTCATCAACATACGGATCCACTGAATGACAAAAGAGAGTGGCCAAATGAGCCAGAAGGGAGGCAATGCCTTGTACAAGGGGAGCGTAGGGGTGGTACATTTTCAGAATGACTTTTGGCAACACAGCAGTTCTTCAAACAATGCATACTAGCTATGACCTAGCTACGTTATCCTTCATGACTTGAATTATGAATTAATAATTCATTAATAACTAGCTACGACCCCGAGTTTATTACTCTTCCTCAAACGACTCGTCACTATTTTAAATGTCGAGCTGTCTCTACTTGACTTCTCTACTTGACTTTCAAGTAGAGAACAAGGAATAATTTGTCTGACACAATTACATGGCATGTTGTGTTGCTACCATGCTGTTTTGCTGCCATGCTGTGTTGCTGCCATGCTGCGTTGTCGTCGTAGGGTCTCTCTTTATGTAGTGTTGTCTCTTGTCGTGATGTGTTTTGTCCTATATTTTTATTTAATTTGTTTATACTTTCAATCCCATCCCGCAGTAGGTATTTTGCCTTTTGGTAGGCCGTCATTGTAAATCAGACTTTGTTCTTAACTGACTTGCCTAGTAAAATAAAATAGCAAGCTGTTAACTAACGTAGCTTCCAGCTAGCTAGTTAACCATCACTAATGTCACACTATGTTGTCAAAATACAGCATATCGCATGGCAGCCAGGACAGTTACTTGTTAATCAAAGATCACTGACTGAGGCACATTAGCTAGCTAATAACGTTTTATCTTAGCTAACAGTCTATTGCAACGGCTGAAAAAGACTCAGTTGTAACCATTAGCTTAGTTGCTGGCAGCAATTAGATACCTGCCACCGCTGATGGTGCTACTGCTCCCTCTTCTCCTTCCCATTCTGCGTCTTCTTTCGCTTTCTTGGGCATTTTCTGCTATTTATTTATACGGATATTAACAGAAAACCAACGACTTTATCTTAAAAAAATAACTTGAACCCGGTGGTAAGAGTGGCTGTCAGAGAAGAGCAAGTGTTTTATCACAACACATGCGGTTTGAGATTTTTCCATTCGTTGACGTAGCGACAGGACCACTGAGTTTCAGTCGCCCTTTGACGTGTGAATAACGAGTAAAGCAATATTTCACAGCGCCACTGGTAGGCTTGTCTAAGAATTGTATGTAATCGCTTGCGAGCACAAACAAACGTTTTTAATAGTGAAATAATATTTTTTTGCACGCATAGGATAGGTCTTACAGAATTATATATTTTCTCACTATATGGCTTGAAAGTTTCATAAAAAATGTAGTCAAGAAAAAGACCTACAAAACAAATGTACAGCAGATTTCGATGTATTGCGATTATATATATATATATATATATATATATATATATATATATATACAAAATATTGCCTATGGTTTTATAACATTTATTGATAACGATTTATATCGATATATTCATTCTGAGTCTAATGAAAGGCACATTTTCCTCCAATCAGCGCTACGCAGGTGTATGACGTGTGGGTGTTCCTGCGCTCGCGTGTTGCTGGACAAGGACATCCGGAGATGGAATGACATTTGTGTAACGCTTGATAGCTTCCCATTTCGAAACATTACGTGGGATATCAAAGTAAAACACCTGACTTTGAGGATTATTGTCTTACTATCTGGTCATTGCTAAACAGACTAATCGCAGTTTCGATCCAATTCGCTTCTGACACAGCAGGTATGCATGTTACTGTTAGATAGCTAACGTTAGCTAACCCAGTATGCTAATCACGGGAGTGTGTTAACCATGGTGATCTAACTACTCGCATGTCAACTAACTAGGTAGCGAGCTAACGTTAGCTTGCGTTTTCTAACTAGATTGAGGGGTCCCAATATTCATAAATCAATTAATGTATTTCCATACATACCACCTTCAAAGTTGAAGCATGGTTCATTTTGTTTCTGGTCGTGCCGACAAGACTGTCACTCAAACCACCCGACGGTTGTAAATCAGCTGGATCTCATGTTATTTAAGTCTCCAATGGGGAATGGTACGTCATAATATTGTATATCATTGAAGCTACGAGAAGGAACTGTGCTTGGTGTATTCTGACTCTGTAATCATTAGTGAATATCGGTTGTGTAACCTAAGACTGCTTACGGTATATGTATCAAATCACGGTTCTAAAGTTGTAGAAGAAACAAAACGATATTCGCTTCTAGTTATAGGTGGTTGTCGAGTTCAAATGTAGCAAATGACAGTGCCTTATTGGAAGGGAAAGACGTCTAAGTAGCAATTATGATCTTGTTGTTTGCTGTTTACGCCACTAACTGTCATATGCTACTGGCATAGCTTTTTCGCGCTCCAAAATAGTTTAAGTAGAGTCAAATGAGGACTGACATGCTTCAAATCTGTTGCTCCTAGCACTCACAAGACAGTGTTTGTTGTGTTGTTTTCTTCATTCAGTTAAAAGTTGAATATTAGGTGTTCTAAAACTTTTGACCAGTAGTGTAGGTCATATAGGTCTTGATTTACAGCCTAGCATCCTACACATGAACTCACAACTGTTCCTTGAGTAGCCTACACATGCCCGCACCAGGCCATATGGACATATCATTGAGATGGCCTAACAATGACTGTTCACCCTCAACGGCCCACCCTAACCCTTTCTCTTTATCTAGATTTTTTATTTGGGATTGAGAGGGGACCAAGAAGATAAAGAGCTGGTCCTTCCTTGGGGTTGCTGTGGAATAATGCCCCTGGTGATTGGAGTTACACATACCCCCTGTTTGTGAATGGCTGCTTGTAGAGGGGGTGTCGCCTTGTGGGTGGGGTGTGTGAGGAGCCATGGCAAAAGGCAAAGGCAACAGTGCTGGAGTCTTGTTCAGGTATTGTCTTGACAGACAGGTCTACATTCATTAAATATTTAAATAAGAGCAAAGCTGGATCCAGATCTGGACCAGGCTATATAAGAGCACCTTATTGAAAATCTTTACTTGTCCCATGTGAATTTGCAGGCGATGGATGTGCAGTGGAGTGGACAGATCCAGTCGCTCAGCAGCACATCATGGGCCCTGGTTCCCCCAAACAGTCTGAGGTACCAGAACATCAAGCATCTGGCCCTGTCACACCATGCCAGCCAGGGCCAACCCCACAGCCAGAGGCCCCCGGACCTGGACGAGGACTGGGAAGAGACAGTAAGCCTGTGTGTGCTGGTGCAGCCTGGCCCTGGGGAGTGTGATGGCCAGCACACCCTGGTGGAGGTGCCTCTATTTGGGCAGACTAAACTAGGTGAACTCCTGGCTCCGGGAGGACTCAGTAGGCCCGTGGAGTTCCTCTTCCCCTTGACCACAGTGGACGGGAGCCAAGAGGATGACATCAGTGTTGGGACGACTAAGGTTCAGGCGGAAGGTTCCAAGACGATGATGAATGAGGGAGAGAAGGAAACAGAAATGAGGGAGAGAGGATCATTCCGGAGCCTGTTTGAGACAGAAGGATGTCCAGCTCCATTTATGAATGGATCTAGGTTCTACTGCTTCCACTGTCCTGGGATGGAGCCATTGCCTGGTTATGGGAACAAATCGGGCCATATGATTGGACTAGAGAAGGAGATTTCACTGTTGCTCCACACCTCTCTGTATAGTAGTTATGCAGAAAGAAAGACAGTCAAGGGGGGTCACAGCGACAGAAAGAGGGAGGACGAGGAGAAACTGGCATTGATGTATGAAAAGCTGAGAATTGAGGTAAGAGGGGTTTGTTAGGGGATGGCTGTTTGATGGCATACACTTCTATTTAGTTATTAGTATTAATGATCATTTGTTTGATTTGCAGCTTCCTAGTTTCTTTATGAAGAGTCATGACTACACCATGTACACAAATGATATCGAGTTCGTCAACTGTATTCTAAATGCCAAGACCAGGTAAATGCTACTTTCTGTCTACTTAGCAGTTTCCTTCCCGAACTGAAATGGAATTGACCCGAACCCTGATATTTATACATATGTAACTACATGCATATAAACCCCTATAGGTCTATATTATAATACAGCTATACTGTCTATCCTCTAGGGGCAGAGTTCTGTACCAGCTGAGCCTGTCTCTGTGGAGGCTGCTGTGTCTCTGTTACTATGCTGAGGCCCAGTTAGAGGTACTGAAACTGACCAAGCACCCAGAGGACAGGACCATCAAGGCCAGATGGAGTGTCAGAGGACTGCCCTTTCTCTCTCTGCTGCTGAGATTCTACCGCAAGGACAAAACTGACCTCTACAGGTACAGAAACCTGACTGGGATCTGTTTAACTTTACACAATGTTCAGACAGAAATGTATTGATTTAATTTGGTATTGTGTGGAACGGATAGTGCTTTTAGTCAATGTTCCTCTTCACTGTTAATTCTATGATCATTCATACTCTAATAAACACTGTCTTTCAACAGGTCATATGATGCGTTCTCTACCTTCTACCTTGGCCATGATGGACTCATACATTGTCACAAAGTGGAAAAAGTCAGTGGCCATGTGGTTTTCTGTCTCCTCTGACTCTGAAATAGAAATGCCTACAAATAGCTAAGAAATACCATCAGGTTTTGTGCCTTGCCTAAACTGATCACCTCAAACTTGCTGAGTATTGTTTTTCCGTCTTCCTCCAGGTGATGAAAGCCCAGCCGCCAATTCTGCCCGGGGTGACCACTCTGTTAGCGGGAGCCCTCGTGTCCCTGGGGGTCCAGGAGCACCGGCCAGCCCTCAACCTCATGCCCCCCATGCTCTCCTCCCGACAAGGCCGAGACTGAGAGATGGAGGAACGAGCATGTGTGTACCATGAGAAGTAACGGGGAGAGGGGGAGACAGGCAATCAGTGTAGAAAAAAGTTTCCCTATTCACCCGTACAATGCCTGCTCTGAAAATAACTATCCAAAACCGTTCCCTCTCTGGACTCACACAGCAATAGAATAGCAGCTACTACTTTAGTTGAAATGCAATCCAGGACTTCAGTTTATCCAGTAAGTCAAGTCGATACCTTCAGTCAGTTCCTTGTTAACGCACAAACGATTGCACAGCGCTTGTGTGATGTTGAACCACCTTCTGGGCCTATACGCTCACACTACATAGTCTGCTAAATGGCATATATTATTGGACAAACCTATTTTCACTGCATTACATGAAGCCTTTGCTTTTTTTTTAAAGCATCGTTTAAAAACAATTCATGCCGGATTAATATTTAAGTTAGACTGATTTCATTAATGAATCAATTTCTGTTGTGTGCCTGGGAACTGGGCACACATTTGTCACTGGTTTCCTTTGAATAGTTTTCACTGGTGAACGCGTTGATGTAACAGTTGGCACACAGCCCAAGGAACCCCGTATTGAGGCAAGACCACATTCTATATAGCCAGTTGGCCTAACAGACCCTATGATCAGTGTACCGTCATTGAATAGGTTGCTTTATGCCATATGAATGCACGATGTCAATCTCATTGAGACGTAACTTTCACAAACAACCCCATCCTACCCTGGTTAAAATGCTAATGGTCCTTCCGTGTTGATTGCTAACTGGCTGTGAGGGACAGGCGAGGCAGCTGCGTTGGACCTGACCTCAGCACAGTTGCATGACAGGACTCTGGATTCAGGTTTCTAAAAATGTGAAGTTGTCAGTTCGGTACTGACACTATTTTCTGATGGAAAACAAGTGGCACCTGAACACTTGATTGGAATGACAGTTTACTTTCAGTTGCATGGTTAAATAGAAAAGTAATAATTGTAGAATAGAGTATCTGTACATGTCAATGCAACTCAATCTTCCTCCATCATTGTTACAGTATGCTTCACTCAACATGTGTTCTCAAACTAGGTGACAGCATGCCACATGTTAGCTCTAGCACTACCATTAATACTCTAACATTTACTTGAAGGGGGCATACATAACCTGTTGAATGATACTTGTAAAGGTGTTATGACTTCAGAAAAAAAATACGATTTAATTCAATCGTTCTTACCTAGTGCAGTGTTGCTACTTTAGGATTTAACCCACAGCTGGTGTGAAACCTGGCTGTCTGTGAATAAAACAAACCACTGATGTGTACCTACTGCTGTCCTTGACTGATTCCTATATCCTACCAAATAGTAGCACTTTAACACTGCCAGACAAATTCAATCTTATTTAAATATCAGCAAGATAAGCATTTCAGAAAGATCCGAATGGTCAGTCATTTTTTTAATCAACCATTTAACAAGGTTTCTCTTTGTCATGGTCCTGATTATGGCAGTTATGACGGTTAAACAACCATTGAGCTCCGTATTCACAAAACAGCTAGATGACATGACAATCACCCTTAACATCCAAAACGCTAACATCCTATTTTGAAAGTAAATAGGTAATCATATAGCCTGGTTACACCAGACTGAATACTACACTCACCATTGTTTTACATAAGCACAGTTCAGTCTGGTTTAAACAGGCTAGTGCTTATTTCACCTCTAGTGTGGGGATACTGAGCTAAACACAAAAAACAAAAAGCCAATGGAAAGTTCCGCTACTTTATTAACTTAACAAGAAATAGCTGTTGCATTATCACATTCTTAATACAATGTACAATTTGTGCTCATTTACACATTAAAGCCTCATAAGGACAACTGGACATAGATGACAACCAGTTAGGAATGAGTTTGTTGAAATGGGGAAGATACAACCTGTCTGTCATCTGTGTGCTAAAGCTCTTCTCGGTTTTCAGTGAGTGGCATTTTCCGTGGCAGCCCAATGAGAAAGCAGGGTCTTAGCAAGTCATGTCTGTTATCTTAGCTCTTTGTCCTTCATTGGATATGAGAGACCTGCAGGGAATGTTGCAGAATGGCGTCTGGGGCACGTTACATGTTGAAGATAGAAATGTCCCGAATCAAGCTGACATGGATACACCACATGGTTGTGAGTGATTGGCTAGGTGTGGTTATTGACAGGTGTGATAACATTAGAAGTCATCCAGGGAAAAAAAAAAAAAACTGATTGGCTAGATGGAGTTGTTGACAAGCCTGAGGACCAATATGATTTAAGAGTCATCTAGCGAGAAGGCCCGGTGTGTGTTGGGGAAACACTGGGAGCTGAAGTCTTGGTCACCCCTCACTCTCTCTTTGATGTCACTCCTCACCTGAGACAAACACGAATCAAGGTTAGGGCCTGTTAGTCTGACGTTGACACACTTCCAAGTCTCGTTCACTCTGAAACAGCAGGGTGAACATGAACCAGAAAGAGGTTTGGGCTCAGTTTATTTACTTTATAAACTTTTGACTTTTCCTTACAAATGTATGTTTGATTGGCTTAGGGATGACGTTGCACCCTCTAGAAAGCAACACTGGCCATAGTTTACCTGTTCTTGGTAGGCATCCTGCAGCTCTGGCTCCTCTAGCTCCCCCTGGAGGCTATCTGGGCTAGTGACAGGTATGGCTCCTGTAGCCCGGGCAGCTCGGCTCACTGCCACAGACAGGGACAGTTGAGGGCCCTCACCCTGGTGAGTCTGGGTGAGGGGGATAACAGGTCAACACTAACCAGAGGTGTTCAGTCGGTATGAAATGGGACTTTAAACGAGAAGTATTACCGCAACTTAAATAAATGAGAAATGCAAATTTGTATTTGATGTTGCGCTCACTTGCTTTAGAGATCAGTCAGAATAACCAGGAAAGTTCAGGCATTTGCTTCAAGAATGTTCCATGAGCAGTCTTAAGCACAGTGACAGTAATGAAGCCCCCCCCCCCCACACACTCACCTTCCTCCTCTTGGCAGGCATCCCATGGTGGTATGCGTCAGACAGAGAGGGCTGAGTTATCTTCCTCTGAGACAGCATGTCATGTCTGATGATAGGAACCCACTCCTGATGAACATGAACAAACACAGGTTGAAGAGGTGGGCCTGTAACTGTTTAGTCACACGTTCAAATACTACATCTGGTGGGATTCTAGGCACCCTAAATGCCATCTCTTGACTTTGTGGCACTTAACCCCTAAACCAGCCATTTCCAAACTCGGTCCAGGTTTCCCAAGCTGATTCAAATAACCAAAGGTTGAGTTGTATATTTGAATCAGCTGTGTAGTGTTAGGGAAGAAAAAAAAAAAGCCACCCTTGGGATCCCCAGAACAGAGTTTGGGGAAACGCTGCCCTAAACAGTAAAGCATAGCCCCTTACAGGGGGCACTGCAGCTGCCCAGGGCTCCACGTCTCCTACAGACTCCTCCCTTCCTCCTGCCGCCATGGCAACGGCTCTTCCGATCTCCCCCGATGATGCTTTCCGCGAGGGGGTGGTCACCTCGGGGGACGCTCCAACTTCCTGTCTGTCCCCTGATGAAACCATGGCTTCCCCTGCTGTGGTGGCTGGGGCCGGAGACAGACCTGCAGCCATCTAGTGATATGGAGAGAGAAGGTTAGCTGTACTGTATGAAGACTAACATGTCCTCAAAGCTGTGAACTTCCTTGCTGATGTCATGGAATTACCAGATCTTTTTCTAGGTGTGCCCAAGCATGCAGTGTCCTTATAAGCCTCAGATAACACCACCTGGCTAGACTAACCTATGTACCTCCATACACAATCACTCACCTCCATGTTCTGTGTGTCTGTCTGCTGTCCAGCCTGTGCCTCAGGCTCTGCTCTCCGTGTGTGGATGACATAGTGCTGGATGTGGTCCTCAGTGACTGGGTTATGCTCCAGGATGACGTGGAGTCTCATGGTCATTATACTAGTCAGCCAGTTGACCAGGCTGGGGTTGACCTCTGCTGACATCCTCCTCTGTGGACATAGAGAAAACATATAGCTCTATACCATCCACACCAAACAGGACTCAACCCACAACCTAAACTACCAGATACAATGGGATTCATTGACTAGTTTAGCAACTAGCTTGTACAGTAAGAAGAAAAAAGTACTCGCTACTGAAAGTCGCTCTGGATAAGAGCGTCTGCTAAATGACAATGTAAATGTAGTGAAACCCGAGAATGTGGAACGGCTATGGTCCTGAGGACTGGTGGGGGAAACACTAAAGTCCATCAAATAATAGAGTGCACTAACGATGTGGTGATTGAGGACTTGGGTGAGAGCTCCCTGTTCCCCTCGGAGACAGTAAAGGTTGAGAGCCAGACACTCAAACAGACCCTGGGTGCAGAGCAGCAGCAGGCGGTGGCCAAACGTGTGGTCTGCAGAGAGGTAGAGACAAACAGATGTACAGTCATGTTGCTGTTCGGTACTAGAAGATTGTCAGTATTCCGGTGAACCAGTTTGGTAACAATGCGTAGGACGTAGTATAGCAAAGCTGTGTTTTACCTAAGGGGTTTGAGTGTTTTACCTGTGCAGCGTAGGATATGCGTGGCCATGCAGGTGAACTGCTGTCTAAGGAAAGCGATGTTGGTTTGAATGATGTCCACTCCCTCTCTCACTATCACTGTGGCCTGAGAGAGAGAGAGAGAGAGAGAGAGAGAGACACCAGGGTACAGTATTACTACAGCATTATCAACCTATTGTGACAATTTGAGAGTGAGTGAGTCTTACAAAGCTCTCTGTTATGTACTCCTCCAGGCCATTGATGAGGTCCTCAAATGCTGCCTGCAAAGACAAGGTAGTTTGTTTCTAAACATCAAGCAGATTGATCAAATAAAGAACAGACCCTTTGACGTGAAATGGCACAAACGTTGGTCTTAATTAAAGTTCTCTGCTAATGCAGAGAAGACTATGGCAACTTCATGCCATGATTCTCAACAAAACTGCAGGTGGCAGTAGAGCAGAGTTACTCACGTTGATATTGGCATCAGTAGGCTCTGGACCCTGCAGGTAGTGCTGGTTGAAGAAGTCAGTGAGCTGGGGCTGGATCCGGCTGATTGGCTGGGCATTACCGTGGAGTAACAACACCATGTCCACCATGGAGAAACTGTGACCCACCAGAGACAACAGGTCCCCGAAGAACCCTGCAGGTCAAAGAACAAGTTCAGAAAAAACGTATTTCCCCTTTCCCCAAATAGGCCATCACATCACAGGTGACAAGGCACACCATCAGGTCAGGTGTAGATTGATAGATGTTTAGCTTTCTTACATGTATATTCTAGTCATTTGGCAGCCTCTTTTGACCAGAGACACTTACAATAAAAGTATTCAACTTAAGTAGGTAAGACGACCACATATCCCAATCATTACAAGTAAAACCATGGAAATAGCCACAATCGTTTCTGTGCTAGCAGTATGTGTACGAGTGAAAGACCAACAGTTAAGTGTTACAAGGTTTTTCCTTTCGTCAGTGACTCACCGACTGCGTCCCCAGATCCAGGTGTGAAGAGGTTGGTGGTCTGAGACAGTCTCTGGATGAACTGAGCGATGCTCTCCCCGTTCCCCTGCGGAGCCCCCATCATGGTGGAGAGGACCCCCTGGACAATACCTGTAAACAGCTCCGGGCTCAGGGAGGGGTCCCCTACACCCCCAGGGGCCACCTGAGGGGGGGCAGGGGTGCCTTGGCCAGGGGGAGGCTCCTGGCCGGGTGAGGTTGTGGGTCGGGAGAACACGGGTTGGTTAGCCTAGAAATGGGAGAGGAACTGCTGGGTAACACTGCAGTCATCTAGTTGTCTGGAGTTTACTTACACCTAATAATTAGCTAATTACAACTACTTCAACTTCTGCTAATTATGACTACTTACAGCGTAATTACATGATTATGTTACTTTTCAGTCAAAAGGATTATTAGAATTCTCAAGAAGGTACCAATAGGGTTCAATCATTTAATCTCACCTGGGTGAATTCTGACATGCCATGGAAGAACCCTGGGACTCCAGGTACGGTCACAGTGATTTGTGGGTTAGCTCCAGAACCAGGGGCTCCTGGCCCGCCTGCGCCACCCAGAAGGGAGCCCAGGAACTGGGCTAGGTTGGCCTCGGCAACCCCCGCCGATGGCTGGCCCACAGAGGTGGTGTGGGTGGTGGTCTGGCCAGAGGTGGTCTCCCCAGAGGGCAGGGGAGGGACTGGGTTGGAGGAGGTGGATAAAGAGGAGCTGGTGGATGTTTGGTCACCTGGAAGAACTGGGAAAAAGACTTGTGATTCACTGTTAATTTTCACAAAACAGAAATGTGTATTTTCCAACATGGCAAATCTGTAGAAAGAATCTGAATATACCATGCAAAATCAGTGATGGCACTAAACACTACAAAATAAAACCCATCATTCACCCAATACAATAATCAACCAATCACTCACCCTGGTGTCCAGGCATCTGTTGTCCAGGCATCAGGAGCTGTCCAACCAGACCACTGATCATCTGACTTACGGGAGAGTGAGCCAGAGGTGTGCCCTGGAAGAAGAGATCAGTTGAATGAGCGTGTAAGAGCAGGGCTGCACACCCAGACCAAAGTCCTTCCACAGACTTCTCCATGTCTGCATCTCCTTGCCTCACCTGTAGGTTGTGTTGTCCGCCAGTAGAGGGTACTGAAGCCCCAAGGTTTATGTTGGTGACCACAGGCTGGGGGATGTGGGGGGAGGAGGAGGGGTGTGTAACCACCACCCTGGCCCCAGGGGGCAGAAGGCTGTGAGGGGCAGAGGGTTCAGAGCTGGAGGTGGTCCCGGGGACACCTGGTCCTGGTTGCACGGTCTGCTGAGAGATCTGGTGGACAATGGCCTGCATGAACTCTGGAGGAAGGTCTGGGATGTGGACCGGAGTGGCACCTTCAGATTGAGAGAGCACAGAAATAAATACTTGATTAAACAGCAACATCCCAGGGACTGGTGGTTCAGAGACTGCGGTATAGGAGTCATTTAAGGCTGTCTGGTGTATATACCATAGTGAATATAATGTAGGGGTCAAGAGCACTCACCAGGCTGTCCAGTACCAATAGGGATCTGTTGTCCTTGGACCTGAGGGCTGCTGCCAGAATCTAATGGAGAGACAACATTAGCTTACAACTCTGAATATACATACTGGGTATGCAAGCTATTGCGCCATTCCAGGCTTGTGCTAACACAACTTTAAGGTTTCCTATAGGAGATCAACAATGACTACTGTCTCTCTCGGTTTGAATACCTAATGCATTGATAATTTGGTGCGCATGAGAAACAGTTCGGGCATGACAACTCACCAAGCGCAAGAGAAAATAAAAATGTCCCCTCCCTCACCATCCAGGTTCATCTGCATCATTACCACAGGCTCCATGGTCTGGTGGGTGATTCTGATCACATGCGGAGCCCCCTGGCCCTGATCTGGCTGCTGATTGGCTGAGTTGGGCTGTGGAGGGAGGGCCTGGCTCTCTTGTGGGCCAGGGGCCTGAGAAGGTTGGGCTAGGCCCTCAGCTGCCTGCCTCCCATTGGATGTCATAGTCACTGTGGTCCCCAGGTTTCTCTGAAGACAAGTCAATAATGTAAATTTGCACCGGCCTGAAATTTGCACCGGACCAACAGCTAAATGCTGGTAAAAAGTACAACGTTTAGTTAGTATTAGGCCCCGATACTGATATACAAAAATTGCTGAGAGTATAAGTGAAAGAAACTCCAGTGACCTACCGGGACGTGGTGGGGCATACCACCCTGCAGCAGGACGGGGGAGCCGTAGTGGGACATGGGCCGAACCACGTGGAGGTGACGGGGGGGAGGAGTGGCCAGGTTACAACGCAGGTCGCTAAGGGCAACCAGGGTGTTGCCAAGGAGACGGAGAGCCTCCCCAACCAGGTTGAGAACGTGCTGGTCCTCCTCTCTCTCCTGGGTCTGACGAAAAAAGAACAGTGTGGTAATTGATTCACATCTGTTTAGGGCTCCATTTTCCTCATGCAAAACAGTACTGTGACTGACCTATTCAAAAATACTCACTATACTCTGCGGTGCAGTTTATGATGCAACTTCTCTTCTGATCGACACCATTAAAGTTAACCGCCTAAGGTTGATGTCTGCACCCACGCTGAAATCTAATTAGCATAATACAAACATCCCCTTAAAAATGTGTCAGTATAAACTAGAGATCAGATTGGCATTGGATGCATCTCAATCCACTGCATCCGCCAGTGTTGCACTTCCTCATCTGCAGTGAAAGAGCTAGAGTGGTGTTCGTCAGACCATAAGATTTCACAAAAATGGGTCTTCTCACAAAATCACCTGTAGCATCAGAACGGTTTGGACTACAAACTCTGGAAATGCGACGCTCTCCGTTTTGCTCTACAGCAAACAAGCTTCTTGGGACTCGTCGGAAGTCAGTACAGCCGATCTACCAACTTCTGTAGTGTCCAAACAGTTTGGGCTACACACTAATATGAAATGTCAGTTGTTATGCTCTAGGATGCCCACAGGCCTCATCTGAAGGGCCCCCAGTACCAGTTGAAAAAAAATGAATGGAAGTATTTATGCAGATTTATTTTTGGCACTAAGCAGAAAACAAAAAGTGATGTGTTACGTTACACAGGTTGCAATAGCTAGTTGCTGGGAAATGGAATTGTAGTGTTTACGTTGTTGATGTAGTCTGCTGAAGTGGCAGCTCCCAGGATGGAGTTAGTTCTCTCTATGAAGGGACCCAGCCTCTCCTCCACCCTCCTCACCTCTGACAAAACCTCCACCAGCTCCGCTGGGCTGGGGTGGGAGAGAGACAGCTGTGTGTTCAGGAGGCACAGAAGAGGAGAGCGTTTTGATTGTACTTGAACTGGATTTTCCTTTTGAGCACTTACTTGGGCCCGGAGTGGGGTGGTCCCTCTGTCTGGGTGGAGGAGGTGGCAGGGGGAGGTGGTGGAGCAAGAGGGGAGGTGTCCATAGGCTGTGCTGCTCCTTTAGTGGCAGCTGTAGAGGAAGCTGAAGAGGTGGACTGAGATGTCTCCGGCTCGGCTCGAGATGGCACGTCACTGGGCTGACCCTGCAAACAAACATGTCTAAAAAGGTCAACTCACTGAAAATAGATTTGTGTAGTATATCATAATAATAGCATAACATAGTATGCGAGTTGTAACTACCTCCAGTCTGTGGAGCAGAGATTGGGTTTCTCTTAGCAAGTTCTCAGCCAATTGCAGCCTCATCCTGGGCTCGCTCTGCACTGATTGGTCAACGTTGATATGCATATCTATTGAGCCATTGCGCTAGAAACAAGACGAATCATGAACATACCTTAATAGTAATATTAGTCATCTATATGACAATAAAAATAGTAAAAAATACTTACTCCAGTGCTGGTGCTGACTCTGGTATTCCTTCCTGCTTCTCCCACTCCTGCCATCATCTGCTGCACTTGCATCTGCCAAGGAATTCAGTTATTAGTACTACTACACTTGATACATTCAAATCATCTAGACACTCAACTATTTCTAGAAATACATCAGGTACCCTTTAAAACTTTTGGATTCAAGAAATTTTAGGTGCTTGATATTAGATTTATGCAAACAAAAAGATTATCTAAAATTGTATTTGTCAAATGCTTCATAAAACAGGTATAGACTAACTGAGAAATGCTACCAGGTCTCTCAACAATGCAGTGTAAAAATAAACAAATGATAGAAAAATAGCAAGGAATAAATACACAATGACTAAGAATAACTTAGCAATATACACTGGGTACCAGTACTAAGTCGATATGCAGGGGTACAAGGAATCGGATATAGTTAGTGGCTTGTGAAAGTATTCACCCCGTTGGCATGTTTTCCTATTTTGTTGCCCAACCTGGAATTAAAATAGATTTTTGGGGGAGGGTTCGTATCATTTGATTTACACAACATGCCTACCACTTTGAAGATGCAAAATATTTGTGGGAAAAAAAGAAAAAAAAACCTGAAAGCTTGAGCGTGCATAACTATCCACCCCCCAAAAGTCAATACTTTGTAGAGACAACTTTTGCAGCATTTATAGCTGCAAGTGTCATGGAGCATGTCTCTCTAAGCTTGGCACATCTAGCCACTGGGATTTTTGCCCATTCAAGGCAAAACTGCTCCAGCTCTTTCAAGTTGGATGGGTTCTGCTGGTGTACAGCAATATTTAAGTCAGACCCCAGATTCTCAATTGGATTGAGGTCTGGACTTTGACTAGGCCATTCCAAGACATTTAAATGTCTCGGAGTGTTGCTTTAGCAGTATGCTTAGGGTCATTGTCCTGCTGGAAGGTGAACTTCCGTCCCAGTCTCAAATCTCTAGAAGACTGAAACAGGTTTCCCTGAAGAATTTCCCTTTATTTAGTGCCATCCATCATTCCTTCAATTCTGACCAGTTTCCCAGTCCCTGCCGATGGAAAACATCACCACAGCATGATGCTGCCACCACCATGCTTAACTGTGGGGATGGTGTTCTCGGGGTGATGGTGTTGCGTTTGCGCCAGAAATAGCATTTTCCTTGGTGGCCAAAAAGCAAAATTTTAGTCTCATCTGAGTACTTTCTTCCATATGTTTGGGGGAGTCTCCCACACGACTTTTGGCAAACACCAAACATGTTTGCTTATTTTTTTCTTTAAGCAATGTCTTTTTTCTGGACACTCTTCTGTAAAGCCCAGCTCTGTGGAGTATGGCTTAGTGGTCCTACGGACAAATACTCATATCTCTGCAGTGGAGCTTTGCAGCTCCTTCAGGGTTATCTTTGGTCTCTGTTGCCTCTCTGATTAATGCCCTCCTTGCCTGGTCCATGATTTTTGGTGGGCGGCCCTCTTGACAGGTTTGTTGTGGTGCCATATTATTTACATGTTTTAATCATGGATTTAATGGTGCTCCGTGGGATATTTGTTTATATCCCAACCCTGATCTGTACTTCTCCACAACTTTGTCCCTGACCTGTTTGGAGAGCTCCATGCCACTTGCTTGGTGGTGCCCCTTGCTTAGTGGTGTTGCAGACTCTGGGGCCTTTCAGAACAGAGATATATATATATATATATATATATACACACACACAGATCATGTGACAGATGGCACACTGGTGGACTTCAACTAATTATGTGACTTCTGAAGGTAATTGGTTGCACCAGATCTTGTTTAGGGGCTTCAGAGCAAAGGGGGTGAATACATATGCACACACCACTTTCAGGGTTTTTTTTTTAAATAATTTTTTATCAACAAGTTACTTTTTCCATTTCACCAATTGAAACTATTTTGTGCATGTCCATTACATTAAATTAAAATCCATTTAAATTACATATTGTAATGCAACAAAATTGGAAAAATACCAAGGGGGGATGAATACTTTTGCAAGGCACTGTATGTGATGTACATATAGGTAGGGATAAAGTGACTAAGCAACAGGATAGATACAGTATCAGCAGTGTATGTGATTAGTTAAAAGAGTAATTGCAAAAAGGGTCAATGCAGTTAGTGAAATAGTTAACCAATAGCTACCCGGACTAACTACTTAGCAGTCTTATGGCAACCAGCTTTTCAGGGTCCTATTAATAAATACTCTATGAAACAGCTGCACAGTGCACACCAACACACAACCTTGTCTCACCTGTATCTGCTGGGGGTCCATGATGTTGACGGGCAGGTTGAAGGTTCCCAGCATGACGTAGCTGTTCCCGTTGCGGTCCTGGGGGCCTCCCTGGGAGGAGGAGGTGGCACCTCCCTCTGTTCCTCCTGATGACACTCTTCCTCGCCCGCCAGCAGATTGGGAGGTCTGAGGAGGAGCACGCTCCACTAGGTGGATCACCTTATCAGCTACATCTGAAAAGGAAGAGTGAAGGGAGTGAGAAGGAGCAGATAAGAGTGCAGGAAAGAATGAGAGCGGAGGAGAGAGGAGAACAGCAGGTCAGAGGATACTAGAACAAGGTGCTCTCACTTACACCACCAATATACCATTAATGATTTTAAAGGCAACGTTTGTGAGATTCAGTAATCTCAACTGTTTTAAAACAGTGCAGAGACCATGTACACTCAGCAAAAAAAAAAAAAAAGAACCTTCCCTTTTTCAGGACCCCGTCTTTCAAAAACAATTCATAAATATCCACATTTCAATGAAGATCTGTGAAGTTAAGGGTTTAAAACCATTTCCCCATGCTTGTTCAATTAACCATAAATTCATGAACATGCACCTGTGGAACGGTCGTTAAGACACTAACAGCTTACAGACGGCAATTAAGGTCACAGTTATGAAAACGGACACTAAAGAGGCCTTCCTACTGACTGAAAAACACCAAAAGAAAGATGCCCAGGGTCCCTGCTCATCTGCGTGAATGTGCCTTAGGCATGCTGCAAGGAGGCATGAGGACTGCAGATGTGGCCAGGGCAATACATTTCAATGTCTGTACCGAGAGTCGCCTAAGACAGCGCTACAGGGAGACAGGACGGACAGCTGATCGTCCTCGCAGTGGCAGACCACGTGTAACACCTGCACAGGATTGGTACATCCGAACATCACACCTGCGGGACAGGTACAGGACAGCAACAACTGCCTGAGTTACACTAGGAACACACAATCCCTCCATCAGTGCTCAGACTGTCCACAATAGGCTGAGAGAGGCTGGACTGAGGGCTTGTAGGCCTGTTGTAAGGCAGGTCCTCACCAGCAACATCACCACCTATGGGCACAAACCCACCGTCGCTGGACAAGACAGGACTGGCAAAAAAGTGCTCTTCACTGATGAGTCACGGTTTTGTCTCACCAGGGGTAATGGTCAGATTCGCGTTTCTCGTCAAAGGAATGAGTGTTACACTGAGGCCTGTACTCTGGAGCGGGATCGATTTGGAGGTGGAGGGTCCGTCATGGTCTGGGGTGGTGTGTCACAGCATCATCGGACTGAGCTTGTTGTCATTGCAGGCAATCTCAATGCTGTGCGTTACAGTGAAGACATCCTCCTCCCTCATGTGGTACCCTTCCTGCAGGCTCACCCTGACAGGAATGTTCTGTGCGTGCTTTCCTGCAAGACAGGAATGTCAGTGTTCTGCCATGGCCAGTGAAGAGCCCGGATCTCAATCCCATTGAGCACGTCTGGGACCTGTTGAATCGGAGGGTGAGGGCTAGAGCCATTACCCCCCAGAAATATCCAGAAACTTGCAGGTGCCTTGGCGGGAGAGTGGGGTAGCATATCACAGCAAGAACTGGCAAATCTGGTGTAGTCCATGAGAAGATGCACTGCAGTACTTAATGCAGCTGGTGGCCACACCAGATACTGACTTAATTTTGAGCCCCCCCCTCCCCCCCCTCCCTTTGTTTAGGGACACATTGTTCCATTTGTTAGTCACATGTCTGTTGAAATGGTTCAGTTTGTCTCAGTTGTTGATACAAATTAATACAAAAATATTTACACGTTAAGTTTGCTGAAATTAAAATGCAGTTGACAGTGAGAGGACGCTTCTTTTTTTGCTGAGTTTATATTACTTACAGTCTCCATTGAATAGAATAGTTGCTGGCTTTTTTACTCACTGTAGTCATTCAGCGTCCTCTCATCCTGCAGCACTCTGCCCTGGTAGATTAGTCTCTGCTTTTCCACTGGGATATCCACTGACGCAGATATGTGTTCTTTGAACCTCTTCAATGTCAACTAAAGGAGAAATAACAGGCTCAGTGCATCACTAGTACAGGGCTGAATAAATGCATGTCCCACTCATAAGTGTACAGCATAAAAGACTACAACGAAGTTACCTGGAATCCAAACGGATATACGCCGTTGGATTTCAGGCTATAACAGAAGTCACAGCCTACCTCTCTCCGGACAGTGTAGCTCCTGCTCCGGGAGTCCAGGGTCTTCACTGTAACCTCTATGGTGCTTGCTGACTCCTCCATGTTTCTCTGCTAAGAGCACAGATAAATACAGTCAGAAAATGTACGTTATCCTAAAATGTCCAGCCATGAAGACAACTGGGGTGTATTCATTGCAGAAACCGCTTAAGAACCAAATTGAAGCAAACGGAAAGGAGGGACCTAACGTTACCCGAATATGTCCAATAGAAACTTTCGTTTGAGTTTTCAGTTTGGAGTATACGGTTTCTGTAGCAAAATGTTTTGCAACAGAACCGGTTTAATGATTAAACCCCTGATGTTTATCCCATCACCTCTCGATTAGTAGTTAATAAATCGTTGAGTACAATACCTGTATTCTCACTTGAATCGAGGCTGTTATTAGCTTGCTAGCCAGCTACCTAATCTACATGTATTTAAATCAGGAAGCCAGCTGACGTTTATGTTTTATTTAACCTTTATTTAACTAGGCAAATCAGATAAGAACAAATTCTTAATTACAATGACGGCCTATCCCGGACGACGCTGGGCCAATTAAGCGTCGCCCTATGGGACTGCCAATTACGTCCGGATGTGATTCAACCGTTAATCTCAATTATAATTGATTTTGTCTTCGTTCAACGTCATAGCACGGAAATACACTGTTGATGAAATTGAAATGGCGTTACATGAGCAATTATCTACTTTGTCTATTCAAATATTTACAGTTCATATTCCGTTGATTGGTTGCTAAAAAGTGCGACACCATCTAGTGCAAGGACCCATATGACGCACAAAATGGGGTGTCCATTATAAATGCCTGTTTGTTTAGGTACGAGTCTGTGTGCATAAGCATGTTTCCCATGCCAATAAAGACATTTGAATTGAGAGCGCGAACACAGCATTAACTGTAGACTCGAAAACAAATTGAACAAATTATCAATTTACAGTTGCATTTTAACATCAGTGTATCTAATGTACTTGAATGTACACGCTCCCTCTTAACGCGCTCACTCTCTGGGCCTTGGGAATTAGATTTGGAGTGGTGTTCCCTTTAATTCATCCCGCTCTCTTTCCTCATCAGTTTGAGTTTAAACCGGTCTATTTTTAGCTGACGCCGAGATGGTGTGTGTCCATGGGCGCAATGTTAACCTATTACCTTCATGACACAACGTTCAGAACTAGACCGTTGAGCACAAATTCCACAGACATTGCTTTCACCTTTCATGTGTTCTCTTATTGGTGCAGATATAAGGCAGTTGGCGAGGAGATAGGCTAATATCCATAGGCGTAGAATAGCCACCATCAAATCAGAAATCAGCCGAATATCTATTTCAGGAGTAGAGCTCCTACTAGTGGAAATAAAAAACACTGCAGTTGTGGAAATGTCATGATTTAATTCTCAACATTGAAGGCATGGAGCACTGCATAGGTATTCAAAATTTCCAATCCACTTTCTTACAAAATGAATACTCAAAAACATTCAAAGATTTATATACCACAAATGTACAACATACAAAAGGTGTCGCTTCAAAGCCAAACTGCAGAGAATTCCCAAAACAAAACCAGTACAAAAAGGTAATAGATTGATCGCTTATCATAAAGTCAGAACTGATCCCAGATCAGTTTCATGATTGCCGATGCTTAAATGGTTCATGTTAGAATTTCAGCAAGGTGAGCTGATCTTAGATCTTTGCCTAAGGGCAACTTACTTCCAGAGTGATATGAGAGGTAACTAAAAAAAAATGAGGGAAACATCTTAACTGAATATTTTAACTGAGGCTATGTCCGAAATACACCCTATTCCCTATATAGTGCACTGCTTTTGACCAGAGACAAATGTGCACTATATGGAGTATAGGGTGCCATTTGAGATGGATCCAAACTCTGGTTCTCTGTTCATCCAATAAGAAATGAGAAAACAAACACATGTTCATCTGAAGACCCCAGTCTTTATGCTTATGAAAAGAAAGATACTTACGCTGTTAGATGCTTCACTTAAGCTCAGACAACATTAAAATAACATGTTTTTTATGGTTTAAAAAGGCAATAAGGAGCTCAATGTGAACGCGTAAGAGGCCCCTGGTTTAAAAAGAAGTTGAAGTTTGGTCCCATATGCATCCATTTGAACAGTTTAATGTCTTGTGAGTTGCTATGGTCTACGAGGCAGGGAGATGCTTAGTTGAAGAATAGTTTGAGTCCGGATGTTGTCCCGTTTCATCTCAGTCAGTCAATCTCGTTATGAAAGGCAGTGATTAAGCCGAGCTCAGTTTGGTGCTTAAATCACCTGATAAAACTAATCTTAAAAATAAAATTAAAATCTTACTGGAGTGCACAGTAGTCATAATAACAGACATAGATAGTTTGATAAAAATGAAAGACAAATAAATACCTATACATAAGAAAAAAGCAAAACCCTTTTTACAATAAATAGCCAGTGTTTCTAAAGACTTCAGGTATCCAGTTTCTGTAACTCATGTTGGAAAGTTAGAAAGCATGAAGTCCTTGAAAACACTAGCAGACAAAACAAAGATGGAGTATTGGTGTGAGATGGTGTCCGGAGGAACGGATCGGCTCCACCCTCCCTCATATCCTCTCACTAACCAACTATCTCTATCCATCTCTCCATCCCTACCTCATCCTCCTCTACTCTCCTTCAACATACCCAACCCTTCTCCACCACCATCTCTACCTTTCACAGTCTCAATCTCCTCTATCCGTCTGATAGTTTCTTACTTCCCTCTCTATCCACCCCTCCTTATCCCGAAATAAACTATCCCTCGCTCCTTCTCTCTGGTAGAACATACAGGCCACAACGACAGAGAAGATATAGTAACTGTAGAATATAGATTTGTTTGGTAGAGGTCCAGTCCTCCTCCTATCCCTCCTCCCTCCTTTCTCTCTGTCATAGGCAGTAGATGGATCCATTTGAGTGTCTCTCAGTTGTCTTTCTTCTTCTGTCCAGGGAGGCTGCAGGTCGGCTCCTCTGTGTTGTAATGGTCCACACTGAACCCGTTGGTCAGCGGGACGGTGTGGGGGGTAGAGGGGGTTTCCCTGGAGAGAAGGTACTCCTGAGCAAAGTCTGGGTGCTGCACCACAAACCGACAGAAGTCATCTACAGATGGATATAGAGAGGGACAAACAGAGAGGGAGATTGTAATGGCAGGGTTGACCGTGATCCCGTTAGTTGGATTTCATTACATTTTAGTCATTTAGCAGACGCCCTTAACGCCGAGTGTGACTTACAGTGCATTCAGCTTATAGTAGTTGGGTGACACAACCACATATCACAATCATAGTTGGTAAAACATTTTCTTCAAATAAGCAACTATCAGCAAAGTCAGTGCTGGTGATGAAAGACAAGTGCAAGTCTTAGCGCAAGAAAGGCAAGGGTGTTAGTGTGTGATATCACCATGTGTGATCTTCCCTGCGTCAAGTGTGTCGATTGCTGAGAACAACTCTGTAACGTCGACCTCTGCTACTCCCAACGCCGTTCTCAAAATGGACGCCAGCTCTTTTTCCACGATCGCCCTGTCCTCCTTCGCCTCGTACATCTGACCGGGGTCAGGACATAGGACAGTTATAATGCTTTAGAGCAGACAGTTATTTTATAACGCTTTATAGTAACAGGCATGGGGCTATTATAGTATCTAGTAATAGCAGTCATAGGGCTCTTATAGTGTTTCATAGGAACTGTTATAATGCTTCATTGTCTTTCACTCACTCCAAAGGCGAGCCTGAGGGTGTCCATGGCTTTAGAGGGTTGACACACCACAGACAGGGCTATCACATACTCCCTGACATCTATTTGGCCATCTCCATGCTTCAGAAAGAAAGAGGGCGCAGAAGAGAGAGAAAGATATTTATTTCTACTAATTTTGATTGCATGAATAAAAGTAGTGTGTGTGGGATACTACTGGTATGTGAGTTGTGTGTGGTGTGTATTAGGTACCTACCTGGTTAAAAAGGCTGTGTAACTCTGTGAGCATGTCCGTCACAGGTAGGTCGAGGTACTGAGCAAAGTCCTCCAATCCCAGTCTGTATCCCCAAATGTTCCTGGCTCTGCTAGCCTGCTGCTGTAAGACTGTATCTGTAGTCCCTGTTCTCAACCTGCACATAGAGAACACTTGGTTAAGAACTACATTTCCCACTACTGTCCAGGGGTGTGGCTAGAAGCTAATGAAGTGGTATTTAAAGTTGAGGTCACAACAGGGGAATTGCAGTGGGGGTCGCAAAATAACACTATATACACACACAGTATATACACACACACACACACACACACACACACACACACACACACACACACTGAACAAAAATATAAACAACATGGAACAATTGCAAAGACTTTACTGAGTTACAGTTCATTTAAGGAAATCAGTCAATTGAAATAAAATAATTAGGCCTTAATCTATGGATTTCACAACTGAGAATACAGATAGAGGCATGGATCAGAAAACCAGTCAGTATCTGGTGTGACCACCATTTGCCTCATGCAGCACGACATCTCCTTCACATAGAGATGATCAGGCTGTGGATTGTGGCCTGAGGAATGTTGTCCCACTCCTCTTCCATGGCTGTGTGAAGTTGCTGGATGTTGGCGGGGAACTGGAACACACAGTTGTAAAAGTCGATCCAGAGCATCCCAAACATGCTCAATGGGTGACATGTCTGGTGAGTTTGCAGGCCATGGAAGAACTTGGACTTTTTCAGCTTCCAGGAATTGTGTACAGATGCTTGCAACATGGGGCCGTGAATTATCACTCAAACATGAGGTGATAGCGGCAGATGACTGGCATGACAATTGGCCTCAGGTTCTCATCATGGTATCTCTGTGCATTCAAATTGCCATTGATAAAATGCAATTGTGTTCGTTGCTCATGCCTGCCCATACCATAACCCCACCACGGGCCACTCTTTTCAAAACATTGACATCAGCAAACCGCTCGCCCACGCGACACCATACATGCTGTCTGCCATCTGCCAGGTACAGTTGGAACCGGGATTCAACCGTGATGAGCACACTTCTGCAGCGTGCCAGTGGCCATCGAAGGTGAGCATTTGCCCACTGAAGTCAGTTACGACGCTGAACTGCAGTCAGGTCAAGAGTACAGATTATTTTATAGGACAATACACAAACGTTATTGAGAAAGACAATTAGAAAAATAAAATTGTTTTGAGTGAATGCATTTCTCTTAGTCTTGATAGGAGAGACGAAAATTGAATGAAGGTTACTTGTTGATGTGAAAATCTAAAGTGACAGATTTTAAGGTTGTAAAATATTTAGTTTAGTTTATTTTTTATTTTTACAGGGACAGTGCACATTAATCAACGTTTCAGTAAAAGTGCCGGTTTTAGCCAGCCGGCTAATTTTCAACCGCAGTCCCTGGGCAGGTTATTAAAAACAATTACAATATAGACAATAGCAGCATAGAACAAGCAAGACATGGCAACATAGGACAAGCAAGACATAGCATACAGACAGAGCAACATAGGACAAGCAAGACATAGCATACAGACAGAGCAACATAGGACAAGCAAGACGTAGCATACAGACAGAGCAACATAAAACAAAAAGCAGCAAGACAAAATTCATAAAAGCAACAAAGTGTTTCCACACCTCACAAGCTACAGACAACAGACAACATGGAAAGCGGCAACACACAGCTAGGGGCCATGTTCACAAATGTGATTGACCTTTAGCCATGTCTTCAAGCATTTTGTGAAAGTGTGATATGTGGTGCAGTTATGTGTGTCTGATGGCAGTGTATTCCAGACATGGGAAGCTCTCACAGAGAATGCAGATTTACTAAAGGTGCTTTTCCTTAAGGGAACTAACTATACAGTCACCTCTCATGGCAGACCTTGTGGATCTGCTGCCATATGTCTGGGTTTTCTGTTTAACAAAAATATTGAGTGGAGGGGGAGCCAGGCCATTAAGGATCTTGAATACAAGACATGCGTCGGTGTATTGCACAAGATTTTCCCAACTCAAGAGCTCATGCTTTCTAAGGATGTGACAATGATGATGGCTATTGGGCTTCCTATCAAGCACTTTGAGAGCCTGTTTGTAGACAGACTGAATAGGTTTTAATGTTGTACAGCAAGCTTGGGCCCAACTAGTCAAGCAGTATGTTAAGTGGGGGAGTATCATAGATTTGAAGTACAGTTTTGCTACCTCTGTAGTCAAACAATTTCGTATAAATCGGAAATTAGCTAGGTTGAATTTGGTTATTTGAATTACCTTTTTCACATGCTTTTTAAAAGAGAGGTTGGAATCAAGTATGATGCCAAGGTACTTAAAATCGGATACCACCTGGAGCTTCTCCCCTGACACATAGACATCTGGCTCAGTAGCATCTGTTGCCCTCTTTGTGAAGAACATGCAAACAGTTTTTTTCACATTGAGATGCAAACACGAGTCACTGAGCCACTTTGTAACCTGGACCATTACAGTAGTGAGTTCTTGTGCAGCTTGTTGTTTGCTCTTTGCATGCACATATATCACTGTATCATCTGCATACATTTCCTTAGGTCCAGAAACACAGCCCCAACAGCACCCCCTTTGTCCATCTTGGACTTCACATTTTCCAGAAGAAAGCAGTTGGCCGTTTCTGTGGAGTGTTTCGCTCTGAAGCCAAACTGCATGGAGTGTAATGTGAAGGGGCTGTTGTTGAGGTGGGCAATCAGTTGTTCTGCTACACACTTTTCAACAACCTTTGACACCACAGGTAGTATACTAATGGGCCTGTAGTTACTCACGTCAGCAGGGTCGCCTGATTTAAAGATGGCCGTTATTATGGCCAACTTCCATACCCTTGGAAACACACCGAGACCAATAGATGTGTTGGTGACCTTAGTAATGGGGCCAATGAGTGACTCTTTGTAGTTTTTAAGAAAGGTAGAGTCTATCCCAAACACATCTTTGGCTTTAGAGTTCTTTAGTGAGCTAATCACCTTGTTCACCTTTGACTCAGATGATGAAGACAGGTTGAGTGTCATTCACTAGCACCGAGCCCAAGAAACAAGTGGAGGGGTTCTGTGTCAGTACCCTGACAGAGTCAATAAAGTAGGAATTGAAGGCTATTGCTATTTCGACTGCATCCTGTGTTAGATTGTTATTCACCATGATTTCTAGTCTTTTTGCAGTGTTACTATGGTCTTTCCCTGTTAACTGTTTTAGATTCTCCCATTTCAATTTAGAATTTCCCTTTGCTTCACCAATTATGTTAATAAAAAAGTTTGCCTTGGCCTGTCTGATTTCTTTCATCACCTTATTTCTCAACATGGTAAACCTACGTCTGTCATGCTCTAATTTAGATTTTAGGGCTATTTTTAGAGCATAATCTCGTTCTTTCATCAATTTCCAGATTTCTCCATTTAGCCAAGGAAGAGTGCTCTTTTGGCCAGGTTTGGATTTGATTTTCTTTAGGAAGCCATTTATTGTAGTCTGGAGCTGCCCATTTGGCAGAAAATTTTTTAAAAAGGGTCCCGCTGAAAAATAGATTGAAAACCACTGGTTTAATGACTAAATCAAGTACATCTCAAATACTTTGAAATACTGTATGATCTAGTATCTTAAAGTATTCAACATACAGTGCATTCAAAAAGTATTCAGACCCCTTGACTATTTCCACATTGTTATGTTACAGCCTTATTCTAAAATGTATTAAATATTTTTTCTCCCTCATCAATCTACACACAATACAGCATAATGACAAAGCAAAAACAGGTCGAGACATTTTTGCAAATGTATACAAAACTGAAATATCACATTTACAAAAGTTCAGACCCTTTACTCAATACTTTGTTTAAGAACCTTTGGCAGCGATTACAGCCTCGAGTCTTCTTGGTTGTGACGCTAGAAGCTTGGCACACTTGTATTTGGGGAGTTTCTCCCAGTCTTCTCTGCAGATCCACTCAAGCGCTGTCAGGTTGGATGGGGAGCGTCGCTGCACAGCTATTTTCAGGTTTGAAACACAGTTGTTTCAGGTCTCTCCAGAGATGTTCGATCAGGTCCAAGTCCGGGCTCTGGTTGGGCCACTCAAGGACATTCAGAGACTTGTCCTGAAGCCACTCCTGCCTTGTCTTGCCTGTGTGCTTAGGGTCGTTGTCCTGTTTGAAGATGAACCTTCGCCCCAATCTGAGGTCCTGAGCGCTCTGGAGCAGGTTTTCATCAAGGATCTCTCTGTACTTTGCTCCATTCATCTTTCCCTTGATCCTGTCTAGTCTCCCAGTCCCTGCCGCTGAAAAACAACCCCACAGCATGAGGCTGCCACCACCATGCTTCACCGTAGGGATGGTGCCAGGTTTCCTCCGGACGTGACGCTGAGCATTCTGGCCAAATAGTTCTATATTGGTTTCATCAGACCAGAGAATCTTGTTTCTCATAGAGTCTTTAGGTGCCTTTTGGCAAACTCCAAGCAGGCTGTCATGTACCTTTTACTGAGGAGTGGCTTCCGTTTGGCCACTCTACCATAAAGGCCTGATTGGTGGAGTATTGCAGAGAGGATTGTCCTTCTGGAAGTTTCTCCCATCTCCACAGAGGAACTTGAGAGCTCTTTCAAGAGTGACCATTGGGTTCTTAGTCACCTCCATGACCAAGGCCCTTCTCCCATGATTGCTCAGGTTTGGCTGGGCAGCCAGCTCTAGGAAGAGTCTCGGTGGTTCCAAACTTCTTCCATTTAAGACTGATGTGTTCTTGGGGACCTTCAATGCTGCAGACATTTTTTAGTACCCTTCCCCAGATCTGTGCCTCGACACAATCCTGTCTCAGAGCTCTATGGACAATTCCTTCGACCTCATGGCTTGGTTTTTGCTCAGACATGCACTGTCAACTGTGGGACCTTATATAGACAGGTGTGTGCGCCTTTCCCAACCATGTCCAATCAATTGAATTTATCGCAGGTGGACTTCAATCAAGTTGTAGAAACATCTCAAGGATGATAATGGAAACAGGATGCACATGAGCTCCATTTCAAGTCTCATAGCAAAGGGTTTGAATACTTATGTAACACATTTGCAAAAATTTCTAAAAACTGTTTTTCACTTTGTCATTATGGGATATTGTGTGTAGATTTTTTTATTCCATTTTAGAATAAGGATGTAACAAAATGTGGAAAAAGTCAAGGGGTCCGAATACTTTCCAAATGCACTGTATCCATTTGACACAGAGCTGCCTGTTTCCTTAGTGATATTTTCCAGTATTATCAGTAAGCCCAATAGTACTTCCCAGTATTATCAGTAAGCTCAGTAGTATTTCTCAGTATTATCAGTAAGCCCAGTGCTATTTCCCAGTATTATCAGTAAGCCCAGTAGTATTTCAGTAATATTTCTCAGTATTATCAGTAAGCCCAGTAGTATTTCTCAGTATTATCAGTAAGCCCAGTAGTATTTCCCAGTATTATCAGTAAGCCCAGTAGTATTTCAGTAATATTTCTCAGTATTATCAGTAAGCCCAGTGGTATTGCCCAGTTTGACCAGTAAACCACTAGTATTAGTCTTAGTATTTCCCAGTAAACCCAGTATTATTTTCCAGTATGACAACGAGGTACAGGAGATCGCTCATACACTACCTACGCATTCAGACACTTAAACGAAAATAGATTGTAAGAGATTAGAATAAACATTTCTAGAATTTTTAAATACTCTTATTTTATTCAACGTCAATCTTTTGTTATGAACAGCAAAACAAGTCAGTGTTCTTAAACTGTTAAGGACGTGTAATAATGCTGAAAGACCAATGGTAAAGTCAACTCACCTGAGCCTTCGAGCGAGTCTATTGAACTGCAGTAGGCTGCTGTTGGTAGGGACACGCAACGGGCCCTTTGCTTGACTCAGCTGGCAGTCATCAAATGACAGGTCTGTGATGGGCAGCTCCAGGGCCCTATCAGAGCACAGAGAGGGCTGTCAGGACCCACCCCTGACATGTCAGATATACTGTATACAATTTATAACATTTTTTGACATGTGTTTTTCTGCATTTTTTTGTGTGGTTATTCTGTCTCTCACTGTTCAAATAAACCTACCATTAAAATTATAGACTGATCATTTCTTTGTCAGTGGGCAAACGTACAAAATCAGCAGGGGATCAAATACTTTTTTCCCCTCACTGTATGTGGCGGGCATTTCGAGAAGCACAAGAAACACAGATAGACAGATGTAAACTCAATGTAAAAGCTTGATATAAGGCCACAGACACAGTACTAACTTGGCCATGATGTGTCTGACATTGTTGGCGAACAGAGCAGGGTTGTTCTTCTCTTCCTCTGAAGGAGTGTAGAGCGGTAGGTACTGGAGGGAGAGAAAAAGTCATATCACCCGTCCATCTTCCGTTTCTTTACTTCTTCACATTCTTTTGTCAATGTCTGTACGCAGGAAGATGCCCCACTGTCTAATACGCCGCCGTCAAATAACCCCTTACCTCAAAAAATAACCCTTACCTCAATCTCTATGGGGTTGTGAAACTGGCACAGTGTCAGCCACAGTATCTCAAACCTGAGTAGAGAGAGTGAGAGAGTAATCAGTTCATTCAGAAAGGGAAAAGGAGTTAGAAGGAAAGACTGACGTGGGGGGGGGGGGGGGGGGGTGAGATGAAAGAACAGAAAGAGAGGGAAGTTGTGCAGGGGGATATTGTGAAGATTAACCACAGGCCTGAATACACAACAGCATCCTCTAATCTAAATCATATTGCCAGACCTCTCCACAAAAAAAACAGAAAGAGGGCGATCGAGGGAGAAGAGTAATAGAGAGGAGAGAGAGAAAAGAGAGAGACAGAGAGCAAAATAAAAAATGTAAAACGAGGAAGAGATACTCACGCTCCAGGGCCTTGCCATGTCCATGTGATGGTATCCTATCAGAAGAGGAAGAAGAAATGGGTTACACACCGCAGGACTGGGGTTTACAGACGCTGCATCTCCTCTGCTTACTGAGATACATGAACAGGGATCAAATCGTACATGATTGTCCGTTTTTTCAAAAGGTCAACTCAAGTCACCTATTTTCGGACGAGTTGCATTTGTCAAAAGATGGACCATTCGCGATTTTTGTGTCAGACAATCATCTCTGTTGTCATTCATCCAACAACCGATAACTCCCATTTAAAAGCATTGGATCCATTCGAAACACTCGGACACAAAATCCCAGTGTGTTCATTGGTTACACACAGCAGGACTGAGGCCTACACAGGGGCTTCCTCTCCACTCTCCTTTGTCTGCACTGGTCTGAAAACACTGGACAGCTGAAAGCAACATGGAGGATCGTCTACTTGAGACTTGCTTTTACTTTCAGTTATTTTGTGCTATTGCAGGAAAAGGAAAGGAGGAGATGAGGAGAGCAAGCCACTGTAGACTATTGAGATGCAGGAAAGGAGACGAGGAAAGGAAGCCACTAGACTATTGAGATGCAGCCGGGGAGTCTCTCTACTGCACATGGCTTTCTAGTTCAAGTTAGAGCAGGTAGTCACAGGTTTATAATTAATGCGGGTGTGAAGGGGCAGTGGAGAGAAGGACATGAAACCTGAGGGAGGGAGAGAGCACAAAGACAGCGAGAGAGAGAGAGAGAGAGAGAGAGAGAGAGAGATTAACTATAACCACACGAGCATGAAGCCACTCTGCACAGACACTCACACCGTGAGAAGAGAGAAACCGTCAACGGAGGGAGGGAGAGAAGGATAGGTATGTAAAGGAAAGCAGTAAGGGAGAGAGGGATGGTTTGGAGGAGAGGAGGGAGGAAAGAAAGAAAGAAAGCAGAGCTTAGTTGTGCGTTCACCATTTTGTTGGGGTAACGCAGGACTACTGGTTGAACTGGAACTGCTGGAATGAAGGCCCCTGAGGCGAGAGAAAGAGAGAGAAAGGTTACTGAGTGAGTGTGTGTCTGTAGTTTTTTTAAAGAAGCATATTCATACTAGGCTTTGGCAGTATACCCTAAAACGGTGTATTTGCAAATAGCCACGGGATGTTTTTTTAATACCGTCAACACCGGAAAATGATTATTTTTTAAAGAAAAAAATTAAATAAATTTTAATATTTGTTGCTACTTTAAGTAAATACCTGCAGTCAACTTGTGTAATACGTTAGGGAATGTAGCAGATCGTACTCTTCTTTTCACTGGTCACATAATTATTTTGATAATGAAGCTGACAAGCAAACAACAACGAGAGACTTGTGAGTCACGCACCAGGTGAATGTTTGCCAGCTAGACCTCATAACTATTAAGTTAACTAAATGATTTTCAGTTGTGCATTTGGTTTGCTAATTTAGGAGCTAGCTAGTTATCTAGCTAAGTGGTTAGCTTCATGCAAAATTATTAAGCTTCTCTTGGTATCATCAGATAATCCCTTCCTGGATCAAGAGCCTTGCTGTCTAATACTTGTTTTATGCGTGCAGCAAACTGAGTAGCATTTCTGAGTTACATGCATGACCTTATGAGCTGGGATGTCTGTCCTGCAAATAGTTTGTCAGAGACTGTATAAAATGTTTGCAATACGCTAGTTAGCATTTAGCTTGCATTCACAATGGGATTTTACATGTACTTGATAGCATTGCTAACCCTTGCATTACAGAGGCTAAGTGGGGTTGGAAAATAGTGCCCCTTGTGTTCATACAAGGTCAGTATGAAGGTATGACAATCTGGATACTGCCCAAGCCGAATTCATGCTGGGTGGATGACTGTCTTTCGGTGTGTGTACGATGACTGAGGTTCTGACAACCCTCACCCCGGGGACACACAACATCACCAGCCTGTGATAATGAATACAGTAGTACAGCCTGGTCATGAGACTGCTGAAGACTACCCTGACCTCTGGCTGCAATGGAACAATTACCACTAGGATACTGTAGGAGTAGAGACTCTGGATGACACAGTTGAAGTCGGAAGTTTACATACACTTAGGTTGGAGTCATTAAAACTAGTTTTCCAACCACTCCACAAATTTCTTGTTGACAAACTATAGCTTGGCAAGTCGGTTAGGACATCTACTTTGTGCATGACACAAGTAATCTTTCCAACAATTGTTTACAGACAGATTATTTCACTGTATAACAATTCCAGTGGGTCAGAAGTTTATATACACTAAGTTGACTGCACCTTAAACAGCTTGGAAAATTCCAGAAAATTATGTCATGGATTTAAAAGCTTCTGACAGGCTAATTGACATAATTTGAGTCAATTGGAGGTGTAGCTGTGGATGTATTTCAAGACCTACCTTCAAACTCAGTGCCTCTTGGGAAAATGGGAAAATCAAAAGACATCAGGAAAAAACATTGTAGACCTTCACAAGTCTGGTTCATCCTTGGCAGCAATTTCCAAATGCGTGAACGTACCACGTTCATCTGAACAAACAATAGTTTGCAAGTATAAACACCATGTGACCATGTAGCCGTCATACCGCTCAGGAAGGAGATGCGTTCTGTCTCCTAGAGATGAACGTACTTTGCTGCGAAAAGTGCAACTCAATCCCAGAACAACAAAGGACCTTGTGAAGATTCTGGAGGAAACAGGTACAAAAGTATCTATATCCACAGGAAAACGAGTCCTATATCGACATAACCTGAAAGGCCGCTCAGCAAGGTAGAAGCCACTGCTCCAAAACCACCATAAAAAAAAGCCAGACTACGGTTTGCAACTGCACATAGGGACAAAGATCATACTTTTTGGAGAAATGTCCTCTGGTCTGATGAAACAAAAATAGAACTGTTTGGCCATAATGACCATCGTTATGTTTGGAGGAAAAGGGGGAGGCTTGCAAGCCAAAGAACACCATCCCAACCATGAAGCACAGGGGTGGCAGCATCATGTTGTGGGGGTGCTTTGCTGCAGGAGGGACTGGTGCACTTCACAAAATAGATGGCATCATGAAGTAGGAAAATTATGTGGATATATTGAAGCAACATCTCAAGACATCAGTCAGGAAGTTAAAGCTTGGTCGCAAATGAGTCTTCCAAATGGACAATGACCCCAAGCATACTTCCAAAGTTGTGGCAAAATGGCTTAAGGACAAGAAAGTCAAAGTATTGGAGTGGCCATCACAAAGCCCTGATCTCAATCCTATAGAAAATTTGTGGGCAGAACTGAAAAAGCGTGTGCGAGCAAGGAGGCCTACAAACCTGACTCAGTTCCACCAGCTCTGTCAGGAGGAATGGGCCAAAATTCACCCAACTTATTGTGGGAAGCTTGTAGAAGGCTACCCGAAACATTTGACCCAAGTTAAACAATTTAAAGGCAATACTACCAAATACTAATTGATTGTATGTAAACTTCTGACCCACTGGGAATGTGATGAAAGAAATGAAAGCTGAAATAAATAATATTCTCTGCTATTATTCTGACATTTCACATTCTTAAAATAAAGTGGTGATCCTAACTGACCTAAGACAGGGAATATTTACTAAGATTAAATGTCAGGAATTGTGAATAACTGGGTTGAAATGTATTTGGCTAAGGTGCATGTAAACTTCCGACTTCAATTGTATAAATAAATTAATTAGAGTGAGAGAGAGAGATATGAAGGAGACATATGAAGGTCTGTGTGAGAATGACTTGAGAACTATTTTAGTACAGTGGAGAGGAAGAGATGAGAGGGAAGAAGAGAGCCAGTCAGAGGACTAAACAAGAAAATACGCATTGGTCAGAGACACCGACACAGACAATTCACATACCGCCTCAACAGATCCATAGATGACGCAATCGCTATTGCACTCCACACTGCCCTTTCCCACCTGGACAAAAGGAACACTTACGTGAGAATACTGTTCATTGACTGCAGCTCAGCGTTCAACACCATAGTGCCCTCTAAATGCATCACTAAGCTACGGACCCTGGGAATAAACACCTCCCTCTGCAATTGGATACTGGATGTTGACGATCCACCCCCAGATGGTGAGTGTAGGCAACAACACATCTTCCACGCTGACCTTCAACACGGGGCCCATCAGGGGTGCGTGCTTAGCCCTCTCCTGTACTTCCTGTTCACTCACGACTACGTAGCGGCACACGACTCCAGCACCATCATTAAGTTCACTGACGACACAACGGTGGTAGGCCTGATCACCGACGGCGAGACAGCCTACAGGGAGGAATTCAGAGACCTGGCAGTGTGGTGTCAGGACAACTACCTCTCCCTCATCGTCAGCAAGACGAAAGGAGCTGATCATGGACTACAGGAAACGGAGGGCCAATCACGCCACCATTCACGTCGACAGGCTGTAGTGGAGATGGTTGAGAGCTTCAAGTTCCTTGGTGTCCACATCACTAACACAGTCGTGAAGAGGGCACGACAACGCCTCTTCCCCGTCAGGAGACTGAAAAGATTTGGCATGGGCCGCAGATCCTAAAAAAAAGGTCTACAACTGCACCATTGAAAGCATCTTGACTGGCTGCGTCACAGCCTTGTTTGGCAACTGCTTGGCTTCTGACCGCAAGCCACTAGTGCGTACGACCCAGTACACCACACCAGCCATCCAGGACCCCTACACCAGGCGGTGTCAGAAGAAGGCCCTAAAAATGGTCAGACTCCAGCCACCCAAGTCACAGTCTGTTCTCCGCTCCCGCAGAGTAAACAGTACCAGAGCTCCAAATCTGGGACCAAAAGGCTTCTGAACAGCTTCTATTCCCAAGTAGAAGTGTTATTTAAAAATATTTTCTGCTTCTCACCCCATACCCACATGTACATAGTACTTGGTACCGGTACTCCTTGTATATAGCTTCGTCATTTTATTGTGTTACTATTTTATTTTATCAATTTGCAAATGTTCTTACTTTTTAACTGCATTTTTGTAGAGAGATTTGAAAGACGGGAACAGGGATGGATAAACAGGGATTTAAAGCTGGGATTTGGGGAAATGTGGTCAATTAAATTCTTGATATTTAAATATATCTAACTATTCACCCGTTTCATAAGCCAAAATATAAGAATGTTATTCCATTGTTTACAAACAAGAATTTAATCAAACAATGACTAGCTTCAAAATATACTTTAGTCTATGAATTGGAGTGGTTACATTTCCCTAGCCCTATCCCCCAGCTGGATACCCTAACAAATGGTGGGGACACCATTTTGTGCTTTTTTAAATCCCAGAATGTAGTTTAAACCCAGACAGGGTGAGACAGAGTTAGACAAGCATGGCTTATGGGGACAGGAGGTTGACACTGGGTTGAAACAGAAGGGATTACTCTATGGGGACAGTCACAATGAAGAGGGGTCACTACAGTGGGAACGCACACACAAACAGAACAGACCCACACAGTAGACACACAACCACACACTATCCAGAGACAAAGAGACAGAGACACAGACAGAGCGCGAGTGAGACACAGACAGAGAGCGCGAGCGAAAGACACAGACAGAGAGAGCGAGCGAAAGACACAGACAGAGAGAGCGAGCGAAAGACACAGACAGCGAAAGACAGCGCGAGCGAAAGACAGACAGCGAAAGACAGAGCGAGCGAAAGAGAGAGCGAGCGAAAGACAGAGCGAGCGAAAGAGAGAGCGAGCGAAAGAGCGAGCGAAAGAGAGAGAGCGAGCGAGCGAAAGAGAGAGAGCGAGCGAGCGAAAGAGAGAGAGCGAGAGCGAGAGCGAGAGAGCGAGAGAGCGAGAGAGCGAGAGAGCAAGCGAGCGAAAGAGAGCGAGCGAAAGAGAGAGCGAGCGAAAGAGAGAGCGAGCGAAAGAGAGAGAGCGAGCGAAAGAGAGAGAGCGAGCGAAAGAGAGAGAGCGAGCGAAAGAGAGAGAGCGAGCGAAAGAGAGAGAGCGAGCGAAAGAGAGCGAGCGAGCGAAAGAGAGAGCGAGCGAGCGAAAGAGAGAGCGAGCGAGCGAGCGAGAGAGCGAGCGAGCGAGCGAAAGAGAGAGCGAGCGAGCGAAAGAGAGAGCGAGCGAGCGAAAGAGAGAGCGAGCGAAAGAGAGAGAGCGAGCGAAAGAGAGAGAGCGAGCGAAAGAGAGAGAGCGAGCGAAAGAGAGAGAGCGAGCGAAAGAGAGCGAGCGAGCGAAAGAGAGCGAGCAAGCGAAAGAGAGAGAGCGAGCGAGCGAAAGAGAGCGAGCGAGTGAAAGAGAGAGAGCGAGCGAAAGAGAGCGAGCGAGTGAAAGAGAGAGCGAGCGAGCGAGCGAGAGAGCGAGCGAAAGAGAGAGCGAGCGAAAGAGAGAGCGAGCGAAAGAGAGAGCGAGAGCGAGCGAGCGAAAGAGAGAGAGCGAGAGCGAGCGAGCGAAAGAGAAAGAGCGAGAGCGAGCGAGCGAAAGAGAAAGAGCGAGAGCGAGCGAGCGAAAGAGAAAGAGCGAGAGCGAGCGAGCGAAAGAAAGAGAGCGAGCGAAGAGAGATCGAGCGAGCGAAAGAGCGAGCGAAAGAGAGAGCGAGCGAAAGAGAGAGAGCGAGCGAAAGAGAGAGCGAGCGAAAGAGAGAGCGAGCGAAAGAGAGAGAGCGAGCGAAAGAGAGCGAGCGAGAGAAAGAGAGAGAGCGAGCGAGCGAAAGAGAGCGAGCGAGCGAAAGAGAGAGAGCGAGCGAAAGAGAGAGAGCGAGCGAAAGAGAGCGAGCGAGCGAAAGAGAGCGAGCGAGCGAAAGAGAGCGAGCGAGCGAAAGAGAGCGAGCGAGCGAAAGAGAGCGAGCGAGCGAGCGAGAGAGCGAGCGAAAGAGAGAGCGAGCGAAAGAGAGAGCGAGCGAAAGAGAGAGCGAGCGAAAGAGAGCGAGCGAGCGAAAGAGAGAGAGCGAGCGAAAGAGAGAGAGCGAGCGAAAGAGAGAGAGCGAGAGCGAGCGAGCGAAAGAGAAAGAGCGAGAGCGAGCGAGCGAAAGAGAAAGAGCGCGAGCGAGCGAAAGAAAGAGAGCGAGCGAAAGAGAGAGAGAGCGAGCGAAAGAGAGAGAGAGAGCGAGCGAAAGAGAGAGAGCGAGCGAGCGAGCGAGAGAGAGAGCGAGCGAAAGAGAGAGAGCGAGCGAAAGAGAGAGAGCGAGCGAGCGAAAGAGAGCGAGCGAGCGAAAGAGAGAGAGCGAGCGAGCGAGCGAAAGAGAGAGAGCGAGCGAGCGAAAGAGAGAGAGCGAGCGAGCGAAAGAGAGAGCGAAAGAGCGAGCGAAAGAGAGAGCGAGCGAGCGAGCGAAAGAGCGAGCGAAAGAGCGAGCGAAAGAGCGAGCGAAAGAGCGAGCGAAAGAGCGAGCGAAAGAGCGAGCGAAAGAGCGAGCGAAAGAGAGAGAGCGAGCGAGCGAGCGAAAGAGAGAGAGCGAGCGAGCGAAAGAGAGAGAGCGAGCGAGCGAAAGAGAGAGAGCGAGCGAGCGAAAGAGAGAGAGCGAGCGAGCGAAAGAGAGAGAGCGAGCGAGCGAAAGAGAGAGAGCGAGCGAGCGAAAGAGAGCGAGCGAGCGAAAGAGAGAGAGCGAGCGAGCGAAAGAGAGAGAGCGAGCGAGCGAAAGAGAGAGAGCGAGCGAGCGAAAGAGAGAGAGCGAGCGAGCGAAAGAGAGAGCGAGCGAAAGAGAGAGCGAGCGAGCGAAAGAGAGAGAGCGAGCGAGCGAAAGAGAGAGAGCGAGCGAGCGAAAGAGAGAGCGAGCGAGCGAAAGAGAGAGAGCGAGCGAGCGAAAGAGAGAGAGCGAGCGAGCGAAAGAGAGCGAGCGAGCGAAAGAGAGAGAGCGAGAGCGAGCGAGCGAAAGAGAGAGAGCGAGAGCGAGCGAGCGAAAGAGAAAGAGCGCGAGCGAGCGAAAGAAAGAGAGCGAGCGAAAGAGAGAGATCGAGCGAGCGAAAGAGCGAGCGAAAGAGCGAGCGAAAGAGAGAGAGAGAGCGAGCGAAAGAGAGAGAGAGAGCGAGCGAAAGAGAGAGAGAGAGCGAGCGAAAGAGAGAGAGAGAGCGAGCGAAAGAGAGAGAGAGAGCGAGCGAAAGAGAGAGAGAGAGCGAGCGAAAGAGAGAGCGAGCGAGCGAAAGAGAGAGCGAGCGAGCGAAAGAGAGAGCGAGCGAGCGAAAGAGAGAGAGCGAGCGAGCGAAAGAGAGAGCGAGCGAAAGAGAGAGAGCGAGCGAGCGAAAGAGAGAGAGCGAGCGAGCGAAAGAGAGAGAGCGAGCGAGCGAAAGAGAGAGAGCGAGCGAGCGAAAGAGAGAGAGCGAGCGAGCGAAAGAGAGAGCGAAAGAGCGAGCGAAAGAGAGAGCGAGCGAGCGAAAGAGAGAGAGCGAGCGAGCGAAAGAGAGAGCGAGCGAAAGAGAGAGAGCGAGCGAGCGAAAGAGAGAGAGCGAGCGAGCGAAAGAGAGAGAGCGAGCGAGCGAAAGAGAGAGAGCGAGCGAGCGAAAGAGAGAGCGAAAGAGCGAGCGAAAGAGAGAGCGAGCGAGCGAGCGAAAGAGAGAGCGAAAGAGCGAGCGAAAGAGCGAGCGAGCGAAAGAGCGAGCGAGCGAAAGAGCGAGCGAAAGAGCGAGAGCGAGCGAAAGAGCGAGCGAAAGAGAGAGAGCGAGCGAGCGAGCGAGCGAAAGAGAGAGCGAGCGAGCGAAAGAGAGAGAGCGAGCGAGCGAAAGAGAGCGAGCGAGCGAAAGAGAGAGAGCGAGCGAGCGAAAGAGAGAGAGCGAGCGAGCGAAAGAGAGAGAGCGAGCGAGCGAAAGAGAGAGAGCGAGCGAGCGAAAGAGAGAGAGCGAGCGAGCGACAGAGAGCGAGCGAGCGAGCGAAAGAGAGAGAGCGAGCGAGCGAAAGAGAGAGAGCGAGCGAGCGAAAGAGAGAGAGCGAGCGAGCGAAAGAGAGAGCGCGAGCGAGCGAAAGAGAGAGCGAGCGAGCGAAAGAGAGAGAGCGAGCGAGCGAAAGAGAGAGAGCGAGCGAGCGAAAGAGAGAGCGAGCGAGCGAAAGAGAGAGCGAGCGAGCGAAAGAGAGAGCGAGCGAGCGAAAGAGAGAGCGAGCGAGCGAAAGAGAGAGCGAGCGAGCGAAAGAGAGAGCGAGCGAGCGAAAGAGAGAGCGAGCGAGCGAAAGAGAGAGAGCGAGCGAAAGAGAGAGAGCGAGCGAGCGAAAGAGAGAGAGCGAGCGAGCGAAAGAGAGAGAGCGAGCGAGCGAAAGAGAGAGAGCGAGCGAGCGAAAGAGAGAGAGCGAGCGAGCGAAAGAGAGAGAGCGAGCGAGCGAAAGAGAGAGAGCGAGCGAGCGAAAGAGAGAGAGCGAGCGAGCGAAAGAGAGCGAGCGAGCGAAAGAGAGCGAGCGAGCGAAAGAGAGAGAGCGAGCGAGCGAAAGAGAGAGAGCGAGCGAGCGAAAGAGAGAGAGCGAGCGAAAGAGAGAGCGAGCGAAAGAGAGAGAGCGAGCGAGCGAAAGAGAGAGCGAGCGAGCGAAAGAGAGCGAGCGAGCGAAAGAGAGAGCGCGAGCGAAAGAGAGAGAGCGAGCGAAAGAGAGAGAGCGAGCGAAAGAGAGAGAGCGAGCGAAAGAGAGAGAGCGAGCGAAAGAGAGAGAGCGAGCGAAAGAGAGAGAGCGAGCGAAAGAGAGAGAGCGAGCGAGCGAAAGAGAGAGAGCGAGCGAGCGAAAGAGAGAGAGCGAGCGAAAGAGAGAGAGCGAGCGAAAGACAGAGCGAGAGCGAGCGAAAGACAGAGCGAGAGCGAGCGAAAGACAGAGCGAGAGCGAGCGAAAGAGAGAGCGAGAGCGAGCGAAAGAGAGAGAGCGAGCGAAAGAGAGCGAGAGAGCGAGCGAAAGAGAGCGAGAGAGCGAGCGAAAGAGAGCGAAAGAGAGAGAGCGAGCGAAAGAGAGAGCGAAAGAGAGAGCGAGAAAGAGAGCGAGAAAGAGAGCGAGAAAGAGAGCGAGAAAGAGAGCGAGAAAGAGCGAGAGCAAGAAAGAGAGAGAGAGAGAGCAAGAAAGAGAGAGAGAGAGCGAAAGAGAGACGAGCAAGACCCTGGGTCTCGACTCCGCCCTGTGCAACTGGTTTCCTGGACTTTCTGACGGGCCGCCCCCAGGTGTTGAGGGTAGGAAACAACGTCCCAACCCCGCTGATCCTCAACACTGGGGCCCCACAAGGGTGCGTTCTCAGCCCTCTCCTGTACTCCCTGTTCACCCATGACTGCGTGGCCATGTACGCCTCTAACTCAATCATGAAGTTTGCAGACAACACTACAGTTGTAGGCTTGATTACCAACAACTATGAGATGGCCTACAGGGAGGAGGTGAGAGCCCTCGGAGTGGTGTGCCAGGAAAATAACCTCACACTCAACGTCAACAAAACAAAGGCGATGATTGTGGACTCCAGGAAAGAGCAGAGGGAGCACCCCTCTATCCACATCGACGGGACAGTAGTGGAGAAGGTGGAAAGTTAAGTTCCTCGGCGTACACATCACAGACAAACAAATGGTCCACCCACATAGACAGCGGTGAAGAAAGCGCAACAGCGCCTCTTCAACCTCAGGAGGCAGAAGAAACTTTTACAGATGCACAATCGAGAGCATCCTGTCGGGCTGTATCACTGCCTGGTACGGCAACTGCTCCGCCCATAACCGCAAGGCTCTCCAGAGGGTAGTGCGGTCTGCACAACACATCACCGAGGGCAAACTACCTGCCCTCCAGGACACCTACACCACCCGATGCCACAGGAAGGCCAAAAAGATAATCAAGGACAACAACCACCCAAGCCACTGCCTGTTCACCCTGCTATCATCCAGAAGGCGAGGTCAGTTTAGGTGCATCAAAGCTAGGACCGAGAGACTGAAAAACAGCTTCTATCTCAAGGCCATCAGACTGTTAAACAGCCATCACTAACATTGAGTGGCTGCTGCCAACATACTGACTCAAATCTCTAGCCACTTTAATAATAAAAAATTGGATGTAATAAATGTATCACTATAGTGCCCCCTCTTGAAACTAGGGGGCACTATTTTTATGTTTGGAAAAATAATGTTCCCAAAGTAAAACGGCCTATTTCTCAGGACCAGATGCTAGAATATGCATACAATTGACAGCTTAGGATATAAAACACTCTAAAGTTTCCAAAACTGTCAAAACATTGTCTGTGAGTATAACAGAACTGATATTGTAGGCGAAACCCTGAGGAAAATCCAATCAGGAAGTGCCTCTTGTTTTGAAACCCTTCTGTTCCTATGCATGCCTATCCTCCATTTAAAGGGATATCAACCAGATTCCTTTTTCTCTGGCTTCCCTAAGGTGTCAGTCTTTAGACATAGTTTCAGGCTTTTATTTTGAAAAATGAGCGTGAAAGATCACATTGCGTAAGTGGATAGGTGGGGGCTCCTCCTGCTGTTATTGAAAAACCTACACACTCGGTTGATATATTATCGAATATATATTTTAAAAACTACCTGAGGAATGATTATAAAAAACGTTTTACATGTTTCTGTGGACATTATGAAGACTATTTGGAATTTCCGTCTGCGTTGTCGTGACCGCTCTTTCCTGTGGATTTCTGAACATAACGCGACAAACAAACGTCGGTATTTTTGGTATAAAAATCGAACATCTGTTGTGTAACTGGAAGTCTCGTGAGTGAAAATATCCGAAGATCATGAAAGGTAAACGGTTAATTTGATTGCTTTTCTGATTTTTGTGACCAAGAATCCTGATGCTAAGTGTACATAATGCTATGCTATCAATAAACTTACAAACGCTTGGATTGCTTTCGCTGTAAAGCATAAATCTGAGACGACAGGTCGATTAACAAAAGGCTAAACTGTGTTTTGCAATATTGCACTTGTGATTTCATGAATATGAATATTTTTTTGTAATATTATTTGACTGTTGCGCTATGCTATTCAGCGGTTGCTGACGAAAATGATCCCGCGACAGGGATGGGTATCGTCAAGAAGTTAAAACAATGCCACTTTATATAATGTTTACATACCCTACATTGCTCATCTCATATGTATATACTGTACTCTATACCATCTACTGCATCTTGCCTACGCCGTTCGGCCATCCATATATTTATATGTACATATTCTTATTCATTCCTTTACACTTGTGTGTATAAGGTAGTTGTTGTGAAATGATTAAATTACTTGTTAGATATTACTGTACGGTCGGAACTAGAAGCACAAGCATTTTGCTACATTCGCATTAACATCTGTGTCATGACGTTGGCCTCTTTGGGTATAGCAAGCCCATCCCACTCTCCCTGCCTCCCCCTTGCCTCCTTCAACTAGGTTACTGTGGTCAGAGAGGTCATAAATTCCTGAGAAGACCCTGCCACATGGCCACACAGTAGAGAGAGAGTAGATTTTCATGGAGAACAAAGGAAATCCTTCTACCTCACAGAACTTGGGGTACGAACAAATTTCATGATCCGGAGAAAGTATAAAAGATCGGTGAAGAATTCAGCTACGAACTGGTCCGTTGGTCACAACTTGGGGATGCTCATGGGAGACGGTGTGGCCACATTACCATAACGCTGTTTATATAATAGCCTCAGATATGAGGTTTACATCTAATTGTTGTATAAGATGAATGAGTGAGGATGATACTGTTTGTATAATTGTGTAATATGATTTTTGACTGTTTAATGAAGAAAAATACAATTCCCTTTTGATTTGAACTAAATCAGAGGACCGCCCCTGAGCCCAGTTAAGGTCAGGCCTCCTGGGACAGCCCAGCCATTCCGAATATAACCCAACTTTGAGAAATTATCAGCAGACCGAGCTTACCTCAATTACGAGATGGCTAAAGGTTGCAGACCATGTTTTTCTCCATTAGGAGGACAAAGGTTGTAGATCATTGCTGGTTAACCTCTAGTAATCCCGTATCCGGGAGCGTAATCATAGCCTCAAGCTCATTACCATAACGCAACGTTTCCTATTCATGAAAATCGCAAATGAAATGAAATAAATATATTGAAACACAAGCTTAGCCTTTTGTTAACAACACTGTCATCTCAGATTTTCAAAATATGCTTTAACCAAAGCTACACAAGCATTTGTGTAAGAGTATTGATAGCCTAGCATAGCATTAGGCCTAGCATTCAGCAGGCAACATTTTCACAAAAACAAGAAAATCATTCAAATAAAATAATTTACCTTTGAAGAACTTCAGATGTTTTCAATGACGAGACTCTCAGTTAGATAGCAAATGTTCATTTTTTCCAAAAATATTATTTGTGTAAGAGAAATAGCTCCGTTTTGTTCATCACGTTTGGCCAAGAAAAAAAAAAAGAAAATGCAGTCACTTACAACGCCAAACTTTTTTTCCAAATTAGCTCCATAATATCGACAGAATCATGGCAAACGTTGTTTAGAATCAATCCTCAAGGTGTTTTTCACATATCTATTCGATAATCTATCAGTGGTGGCAGCTGTTTCTCATCAGAAACAAACGGAAAAATACTGCAGCTGGAGATTACGCAATAATTGCGACGGAGGACACCAAGCGACCACCTGGTAAATGTAGTCTCTTAGGGTCAATCTTCCAATGATATGCCTACAAATACGTCACAATGCTGCAGACACCTTGGGGAAAACGTGGAAAAGGTAAGCTGACTCCTAGCTCCTCCACAGCCATATAAGGAGTCATTGCCATGAGGCGGTTTCAAAAAATGCGGCACTTCCTGATTGTATTTTTATCTGGGTTTTTTCTGTAACATCAGTTCTGTGGCACTCACAGACAATATCTTTGCAGTTTTGGAAACGTCAGTGTTTTCTTTCCAAAGCTGTCAATTATATGCATAGTCGAGCATCTTTTCGTGACAAAATATCTTGTTTAAAACGGGAACGTTTTTCATCCAAAAATTAAAAGAGCGCCCCCTATATCGAAGAACTTAAACTCTTAGACTATCGATACCGACAGAATAAGAACAAGTCTTTGATATTGATTACTAGTCTGCAGCTAGGAATTCGGCATCATTGAACGCGAAGAACGACAACCGCTGAAACATCCATTCTATAACGGATGTCACTCTGAACAATCCCCTCTAACCACAACCGATAGAGAGAGGGAGAGAGACGGACAATTCTACAAAAGAAATTAACTTTTCACCAGCGATCAAGATGACATACTGAGCGTAAATATATATATTGATTGCAATTGTTCCCGAATGAGTGAGCGTTCATGTGCAAAGGATTAGCATTTCAATTGTTATAATTATCACTTTGTAGTGACTTCTTAGTTGACCCCCACTTGACCCCCACATCCCCTTTTGTCTAACAAGCCGCCATGCCGGTTTAGCCCACTAGGGCACATTCTCATTACATTTACCATGTTTGTTTGTTTGTTTATGCATTTCTGTGAATTACTTAGTAATAAATAAATGATTAAGACAATTGATGTATGGATGACTCATAGTGAAGACTGGGTTTGTGCAGATTACCAACAATTTACGACGTTTGGAATGAGACTAACATGAGGTAAAGTAAATAATTAATTCATTCGAAGACTAATTGGTCAGATAAAATATCTGAAAAGTTATTTTAGGAAATGATAACTTTGTAATCTGAATATTTTTCCTTGGTGCCCCAACTTCCTAGTTAATTAGTTACGTGATTAATCAGTTGATCGAGTAGTAACTAATTACAGAGAATCTTTGATAAAAACTATCAGTCTTCAGTTATTGATAGTAAAGACATGATAGTAAATAACATTTGATTTGACAGACAGACAGACAGCAAGAGAGAGAGACAGAGAGAGCGAGACAGAGAGAGCGAGACAGAGAGAGCGAGACAGAGAGAGCGAGACAGAGAGAGCGAGAGAGCGAGAGAGCGAGAGAGAGACAGAGAGAGACAGAGAGAGACAGACAGACAGAGACAGACAGACAGAGACAGACAGACAGAGACAGACAGAGAGACAGACAGACAGAGACAGACAGAGACAGACAGAGACAGACAGAGACAGACAGAGACAGACAGAGACAGACAGAGACAGACAGAGACAGACAGAGACAGACAGAGACAGACAGACAGACAGAGACAGACAGACAGAGACAGACAGAGACAGACAGACAGACAGAGACAGACAGAGACAGACAGAGACAGACAGAGACAGACAGAGACAGACAGAGACAGACAGAGACAGACAGACAGAGACAGAGAGAGACAGAGACAGAGAGAGACAGAGACAGAGAGAGACAGAGAGAGACAGAGAGAGAGACAGAGAGAGAGACAGAGAGAGCGAGAGAGAGAGCGAGGGTATGAGAGCTTGGTCAGCATAAAGAAGAACACATACCAGGCTTGAATGTGATGAGGCAGGATCTGTTGGTACATGTCCCCTCTGGAAATATCATTATCTGCACACACACACACACACACAGTACATTTCATTTGACATAGAAGATTGAGGAGGATTGGTCTTTACGTTAACACAAGCCGGCAGTGTGTGTGTTACCTGAGGCCACTCCCCTCCAGCATGGGCTCTGCGTTTGATCTCCTCAACTGTCTTCCTACGAGAATCCTGGTCCGACCGCGACACGAACACTGGCCTTATGAACTTTATCAAAGCTGGTGGGGCAGGGAGAAAGAGAAGCAAAAGAGGGAGAGCGGAGAGACAAAAGGGGGAGGGGGGGAGAGACAGAAGGGGGAGGGGGGGAGAGACAGAAGGGGGAGGGGGGGAGAGACAGAAGGGGGAGGGGGGGAGAGACAGAAGGGGGAGGGGGGGAGAGACAGAAGGGGGAGGGGGGAGAGACAGAAGGGGGCGGAAGAGAGTGGGGGAAGAGGGAGAGAAGGGGAGGAGTGAGAGACGGATAAGAGAGGGAGGGAAATAGAGAGATGATAGAGAGATTAGTGATTAGCACAGCATTATGACTAATAATAAGAATGTTACGAGATAACCCAGAATATGCTAATCATTAACACCTGGTCTCCACCTCTACCTCTCTCCCCTCCACTCCCCTCCCCTCCCCCTTCATGTCCAGTCTGATAACCTAACTAACTCACATCAGTCAGTATCTATCAGAAGACTGTGGTTCTCACCGGCCCTGATGGAGACAGAAAGAAATTAGGAAGACTATACTACCAGAGAGAGAGAAAATGAAGGCTACAGTACACACTTCCCTAGACAGTGAGACAGACTAAAAAAGCCTGACAAATGAGGAAGAGGCAGGGAGGGAGTGCGAGAGAAGAAGGGAACGAGGTAGACAATGGTATTTAATGAAGATGATGAGGATGACTACTCACTGCCCCAGACGGGGATATTCTTGCTCTCGGTCTTCATGACGATAGAGGCCATGGTCATGGTAATGGGGATGGCGTCGAAGTAGGACGAGTGAGGGGCCAGGGTGAGGATGGGCGCCTGCGAGGGCGGGGCCGGTTCCCCTTTCACCGTCACCCAATGGAAACCTCCACAGAACCACATGGCTCGCATGATCACCCTCAGGGCTATGTCACAGATCCTGTAGGAGAGAGACAGGGTGAGGGTGTGTCTGATTAACTGCTATTTACACAGGTAAGTCAATTAAAGACATGCTCTGGAACTTTGGCAACTTCTATGTATTTTTGTAAACCTCCCACTTTGGGCTGGATGCATCAATGGCTAGTGAGCGTAACTTTCAGAACTACTGGCTAAAAAGTACACACAATTACCGGAGAATCTCTTTAATATATTTCTAGTCAGAACTAGAAGCACAAGCATTTTGCTATACTCGCATTAACATCTGCTAACCATGTGTATGTGACCAATAAAATTTGATTTGGAATTGATATATAATTCTCTCTCACACACACCTCCTCCACCAGGTCTCGGTCTCCACGGCCAGTTCAGATCGTCCCAGAGAGGCAGCGAAGGCAAAGGGCCAGGCCAGCAACATGAGGAACACTGCAAAGAACAACCGTACTGGGAACACTGTCACAGTCATCACACCAATCTGAGAAAGAGGGGGGGCGGGGGGCAAGAGCGGAGAGAGAGAGAGTGACAAAATCAAATGGTGATGCATTCATTCATTCATAAAAACACATGGTGATGCATTCATTCATTCATAAAAACACATGGTGATGCATTCATTCATTCATAAAAACCCATGGTGATGCATTCATTCATTCATAAAAACACATGGTGATGCATTCATTCATTCATAAAAACACATGGTGATGCATTCATTCATAAAAACACATGGTGATGCATTCATTCATTCATAAAAACACATGGTGATGCATTCATTCATTCATAAAAACCCATGGTGATGCATTCATTCATTCATAAAAACCCATGGTGATGCATTCATTCATTCATAAAAACACAGAGGGAGACAGAGGTACAAATGATCACATTTCATCAGGGAAAGAATCTCTTTCTGTGAAGTTGGATTGACCCATAAAGAACTGCTCTGTTGAAGAAGACCATCCAGCAATGACAGACATACAGCTAGTCATCCCTCCTAGCTTTCTCCTTGTTTACTCTATGTTCCTTATGTAAGCATGATCACAACAGCTCATACAGAAATGCTATAAAAAATATAAAAAATTTAACTATCCAATGTGATTTCAGGTTTAAATCAAAATAAAACAGTTAATTTAGTATCAAATTAACTTATGCTTACATCATTAAGGTCAAAGCAGATAACTATTGACCTGTCACGCCCTTAGAAGGGATATGGTTGTATGTCATGCCATCACTCCAAATAACAGGGTCACAATGTCAAGGCCCACTGTCATTTCAGATCCCCCCCCCCCCCCCCTATTCCTCTACCCATCATCTGGAGACCTCTTATCCCTCTTCTGTCTGTACAGTAGGGTGTTGTTGTTCTCACAATACTGCAAGTTTCTCTCTATTGCTTTCTCTATAAATATATATTTCCCCCTCTCCACCCCCCTCTCTCTGCCTGCCTACATTACAATGTGGTCTTCTTTCATTTCACAGGGGACTCTATTCCTTCTCTTCCCTCTCTCTGCCTGCCTACATTACAATGTGGTCTTCTTTCATTTCACAGGGGACTCTATTCCTTCTCTTCCCTCTCTCTGCCTGCCTACATTACAATGTGGTCTTCTTTCATTTCCCAGGGGACTCTATTCCTTCTCTTCCCTCTCTCTGCCTGCCACAATTACAATGTGGTCTTCTTTCATTTCCCAGGGGACTCTAATCCTTCTCTTCTCCTCCCTCTCTCTGCCTGCCTACATTACAATGTGGTCTTCTTTCATTTCCCAGGGGACTCTAATCCTTCTCTTCTCCTCCCTCTCTCTGCCTGCCTACATTACAATGTGGTCTTCTTTCATTTCCCAGGGGACTCTATTCCTTCTCTTCTCCTCCCCCTCTCTGCTTGAATCCCTCTCTCCATCTCTCTGTGTGAGCCCCAGGTGCAGACAGCATGGCCAGATAAATAAACACTAATAGGGCTGGTTTATGACCCCCCCCCCCCCCTTCTCCAAAACACCTAACGATCCATCCTGACCACCACCACCCCCTTCTGTAAATGGACTCATCCAAACAGCATAACAACAAATATTAGAAGCCATTCTACTGAGGTTATAACTCCATTACCAGAATTATGACTATCCGTCCCTCCTGTAGAATCAGTGTTTCCCTTACAATCATTTGGCAGATGAGTATCGTTCCCTCTACTAAAAAAAATTATACATTGTAACACTCATCTTAAAAGGTGTGTTACAAGTTGCACATCTTCCTCAGATTCTCATCACATCACCCGGGAAACCTCCAAGGCCACTAGCTAGCCATCTTGTGATCCTGGAAGTATAGCAAACCCTATAGATGCAATAACTGTTAGCTAAGATACACTAGTAAAATCATTTTGGGTGTTAATATAGAATTGGCTGGTGAAGTCATTGAGATCAGGAGATAAAATTAAAACTGTCCTCGATTTTCAGATGAGTTTCAAAACGAAGGTAATTTCAACCTCTACCTATCTGGACCCTTCATTTCCGCTAATTCCAAAGGATTAGGCAAGGAGCGAGGGGTTGTGTTCTACAACTGGCACTCTTGTGAGCTGGTCTCCAAGTTGGTTGTGAGGGAGGATTCAAGGAGTTAAAAAGGAAAGCTTTGTGGTGTGAAATATTCAGGAGGAGACTCAGTGGACGTGTGTGAGAGAGAGAGGAGGCATGCAAGAGACTAGATGCAAGCCTTTTGTTTCCTTAAAATGCACGGCACACACTTCCCTCCTCCAGGGTTGGCAAGGGCCATTAGGGAAAGGCTTCTCAACCCCTACACATGCGGACAAATGCACACACACACTCTTAGGGGTGGGTATCTCCCCCCTACACACACAAACACACGTAGGGGTGGAGTCCACCCAGCAGGCAAGCATCTTGCTGCCCTCTAAAAAGGGTGTCCGCATGCTTCCCATCCCAAACAGTTTGTGCATATATTATGACATGTGATGTCTTTGTTCGCTTGGTCTTCGACACTTCTTTCGAGGCAAGCCGAAGTTCGGTAGCCGAAGTCTATGCCCCTTCGTTGGTGATTGGTCAATAATGGGGATTCTTCAACGAAGGGACCTCTTGTGTTTGATGTCATTTAATGAGAGACTACTCGTTTTCATGCACATTTTTTTCACTTGAGAAACACCCCCAAAGCCAATTCCTCCTTTGGCTGCCTATCCTTCCAGTTCTCTGGTGCCAATGACTGGAAAGAACTGCAAAAAATCACTGAAGCTGGAGACTCATATCTCCCTCACTAGCTTAGAGCACCAGCTGTCAGAGCAGCTCACAGATCACTGCACCTGTACATAGCCCATCTGCAAATAGCCCATCCAACTACCTCATCCCCATACTGTATTTATTTATTTATCTTGCTCCTTTGCACCCCAGTATCTCTACTTGCACATTCATCTTCTGCACATAAATCACTCCAGTGTTTAATTTGTATATTGTAATTATTTCGCCACCATGGCCTATTTATTGCCTTACCGCCCTTCTCACGACATTTGCACTCACTGTATATAGATTTTCTTCAGCTTTTCTTCAGAAATAGAAATCAAATGAATCAATTACTTTTTGATGATCTTCATATGGTTGCACTCACAAGACTCCCAGTTACACAATAAATGTTTGTTTTGTTCGATAAAGTCCCTCTTTATATCCAAAAACCTCTTCCAAAAAGTATCCGTAAAGTTCGTAGAAACAGGTCAAACAATGTTTATAATCAATCCTCAAGTTGTTTTTAGCCTAAATAATCGATAATATTTCAACCGTTGTTGAAATATAAAAGAAAAACAAGAAAGGCGCGCTGTCGGGATTGCGCACCAAACAGGTTGGGGATTTTCCACTGGCCTCTGATTGAAACTGCTCATTCTCCCTCATTTTCAGAATAAAGGCCTGAAACAATGTCTACAGACTGTTCACAGCTAGTGGAAGCCATAGGGAACACCTCCCTCTGCAACTGGATCCTGGACTTCCTGACGGGCCGCCCCCAGGTTGTAAGGGTAGGTAACAACACATCCTCACACTGATCCTCAACACAGGGGCCCCTCAGGGATGCGTGCTCAGTCCCCTCCTGTACTCCCTGTTCACTCATGACTGCACTGGCAGGCACGGATTTTCTTAACTGCATTGTTGGTTAAGGGCTTGTAAGTAAGCATTTCACTGTAATGTCTACACCTGTTGTATTCCGTGCATGTGACAAATACAATTTGATAAATGCTAGCTGATGTCACATTTTGGACACTAGGGGACGCCTACACATTGTTATGGATAAAAGACTAACAAAAAGAAGGAGCTGGCGCACACTCAGAGAAAATGATTTAGCCTAGAGGTGCTTACTAGCGGCAAATGAACTGGAAGCTATAAATACAAAAATTAAGTTGCACACACATATATTTCCCACTACCATTCAAAAGTTTGGGGTCACTTAGAAATGTCCCTGATTTTGAAAGAAAAGCACATTTTTTGTCCATTAAAATAACACCAAATTGATCAGAAATACAGTGTAGACATTGTTAATGTCGTAAATGACTTTTGTAGCTGGAAACGGCAGATTTTTTATGGAATATCTACATAGGCGTACAGAGGCCCATTATCAGCAACCATCACTCCTGTGTTCCAATGGCACGTTGTGTTAGCTAATCCAAGTTTATCATTTTAAAAGGCTAATTGATCACTAGAAAAGCCTTTTGCAATTACGTTAGCACAGCTGAAAAATGTTGTGCTAATTAAAGGCCTTCTTTAGACTAGTTGAGTATATGGAGCATCTGGTGTGTTCTTAAATTCAATGTGGAGTGCCAGAGTGCTCTCGTAAATTCAGAGCTTGTTGTCAGATCGTCCATTTGTAAACGCAGACTGATTCACTCTCGGAGCGCACACTGGAAGCACCGGCCAAGGAGTAGAGTTCATTTGAGCGTTCTGACCTTACAGCAGCAGTCAAGCACCCAAGCTAACGTTGGCTAGCTTCTTCCAGACAAATGAGACCACTGACAATTTTACTTGCACTTGCAGAGCTGGTTAGGCAGTTGTCATGTTATCCTTAGCGTTGGTGACTAACTGTGCTGCTGGCAACAACTTAATTACGCTTTTTTGCCGACGTTTACTAACAGCAGCCATATTCAACGGACATGGAGCGCACATAAATGCATTATTCTGCACTCTGGTGCACTCAGATGAGAGTGATCTGAAATCGGAGTAGATAGCCAGAGTGAATTTATGAAAGCACCCGAATGTCCATTGAGAACGCACAATGACTATACCATTTAGCTAAGCTAAGAATGACGGGAATAATCAGGTCAATAAACGTTGGGTAGTTAGATAGCATATAGTTAATATACTGGCAAGTTTGATGTATAAGTAGCCAACTAACGTTAGGCAACTAGCTAACATACCGGTATATACTGCTGTATATGTATAATGATATGCTATGTGGTTCTTAAGGAACAAATTGTCAGCCAACATAGCGTGTAAGGTAACTTATTTGAAAAGTCATGACTTTATTACATTGCTCAACATTTTCTTAACATTTGTCATAATTAGTTAAAGCTATGAATTTGTAGCAGCTAATGGGGATCCTACAAATACAAAACTAACCCTAATGTCAACACACACACACACAAACAGGCACCTCAAAGAATGCAAAGACTGTCTGCCATTTTGCCTAATGATAGAGACAAGTCACTACAATACAGACCCCTCAGCTGTTCAATTAAGTGAGTGACATCTTTATTTGGTTCATTGTGACGTTAATTCATATGGGGTGTTTTTGTTGTTTTGTAACCTCTTCTTCAAAACAGGACATCTGGGAGAGAGCGAGAGAGGCCTGAGGGAGGAATGTGGTTACACGTGCTGGTGTGACAGACACACACATCACCCAGTCATAAGGATCTGTTGTCAGCGGCGAAGGGAAGTAGCGTTTATGTTCAGGCAGAGAGAGACGGTTCTTAAATGAACCCGTGTGTGTACATAGAACAGAAAACACCCTGACACCTTCACAGTAACAGCAGGTAGTAGGCTAGTGAGAACAAGACTAGACACCTGCTACAGTTTACAGACTCAACTAGCAACCTTCACCTCTCTGATAGGCCCAAGTAGCCTCAAGCACCTTTCTGTCCAACTAGCCTAACTATGACCTTGATCTGAGTTGAACAATCATTTAGATTTAATCTTTGATAGAAACATGCAACTGGATACACTGTCTTCTAAGAAAAAAATAAACAAATTAAAAAGGTCAATGTGCTCATGATACAATTGAATAGAAATGCACATTTCCTGAGGCTTGGCCTAGATCCAGAGACTGAAATAATTAGCACCAGATTCAGAAGCTGAACGCTGTTCCAAAGTCTCAATCGTTTCTGCTCCTTTATCGAGTCATGTTCTGCCCCTTGTCTCTGTGTGCAGTTTGTGTGTGTAAAGCATGCCTCCTGCTGCAGGAGTAAACTTGTTTGCAGTGTTTATCTTCCACTGCTGGCACAAAATGTTCTGTGCCAAAATGGAGGCCAGTTTCCTGACCTTGTAGGGCAGGGCTCTCCAACCCTGTTCCTGGAGATCAAATGTCCTGTAGATTCACACTAGTGGTCGACCGATTATGGCCGAATAATTAGGGCTGATTTCAAGTTATTACAAAATCGGTAAATCGGCCTTTTTGGATGCCGATTACGGCCAACTGCATTGCAATCCACGAGGATACTGCGTGGCAGGCTGACCACCTGTTATGCGAGTGCAGCGTCAAAAGGACCTTGTGGCTGCAAGGAGCCAAGGTAAGTTGCTAGCTACCATTAAAGTTCTCATAAAAAACAATCAATCTTCACATAATCACTAGTTAACCTAGTAATATCATCAACCATGTGTAGTTAACTAGCTTGTCCCGCGTTGCATATAATCAATGTGGTGCCTGTTAATTTATCATCGAATCACAGCCTACTTCAACTTCGCCAAACGGGTAATTTCACAAAAGCACATGTGAAAAAAGCACAATCGTAGCACGAATGTACCTAACCATAAACATCAATGCCTTTCTTAAAACCAATACACAAGTATATATTTTTTAAACCTGCATATTTAGTTAAAAGAAATTCATGTTAGCAGGCAATATTAACTATGGAAATCGTGTCACTTCTCTTGTGTTCAGTGCAAGCAGAGTCAGGGTATATGCAACAGTTTGGGCCGCCTGGCTCCTTGCGAACTGCGTGAAGACCGTAAATAATTTGCCAGAATTGTACATAATTATGACATAACATTGTAGGTTGTGCAATGTAACAGCAATATTTAGACTTAGGGTTGCCACCCATTCGATAAAATACGGAACCGTTCCGTATTTCACTGAAAGAATAAACATTTTGTTTTCAAAGTGATACTTTCCGGACCATATTAATGATCAAAGGCTCGTATTTCTGCGTTTATTATATTATAATTAAGACTATGATTTGATATTTGATAGAGCAGTCTGACTGAGCGGTAGTAGGCAGCAACAGGCTCGTAAGAATGAATTCAAACAGCACTTGACTGCGTTTTGTCAGCAGCTCTTAGCAATGCTTGAAGCACAGCGCTGTTTATGACTTCAAGCCTATCAACTCACAAGATGTGCCTGGCAATACTAAAGTGCCTATAAGAACATTCAATAGTCAAAGCTATACAATATACAAAATGGTATAGAGCGAAATAGTCGACGCGTCATAATTCCTATAATATCTACAACCTAGAAACTACAACCTAAAACTTCTTAACTGGGAATATTGAACCACCAGCTTTTCATATATCTGAGCAAGGAACTTAAACGTTAGCTTTTTTTACATGGCACATATTGCACTTTAACTTTCTTCTCCAACACTTTGTTTTTGCATTATTTAAACCAAATTGAACACGTTTCATTATTTATTTGAGACTAAATAGATTTTATGTATTATATTAAGTTCAAATAAAAATGATCATTATTCATTCAAGTATTGTTGTAATTGTGATTATTACAAATATTTATAAAAATTGCCCAATTAAATCAGTATCAGCTTTTTTTGGTCCTCCAATAATCGGACTCGGCGTTGAAAAATCAGTCGGTCAACCTCTAGTTCACACTCTAGTATTAATGCTAAATTGTAATTACTTCGCCACTACGGCCTATTTATTGCCTTACCTCCCTAATCTTAAATTTGCACACACTGTATATAGACTTTTCTATTGTGTTATTGACTGTACGTTTGTTTACTCCATGTGTAACTCTGTTGTTGTTTGTGTTGCAGTGCTTTGCTTTATCTTGGCCAGGTCGCAGTTGTAAATGAGAACTTGTTCTCAACTTGCCTACCTGGTTAAATAAAGGTGAAATAAAATACAAACAAACACTCCAAACTAGCACACCCGATTCCAATAATTAGCTGGTTAATAAGCTGAATCCGATTAGTTACAACTGGGGTTGGAGTGAAAACCTACAGGAGGGTAGCTCTCCAGGAACAGGATTGGAGAGCGTTGCTGTAGTGAACAGTATATGGATGAGTGACTGGGACACACCCTGGTCCTGGGGCTGTGAGAGAGCAGAGAGGCCATGAAGCCAGGAACGGGACAAACCACATTTCCTGCACTTCCAGAAAGAACTCTAGCCGAGTATTGGTACACTGTCAAACGTTATTGTAATGGTAGTAAGTTATGTCTGGTAACATCAACAGGACAAACCACACGTCACACATCAGAATACTAACTAGCTACTCACAGACTTGGTGCAAGCAAAATATATAATTTGCTGAATGATGCCGTATGCTACAGCCATTCTGTCCTATGCAGCATGGTCAGATACTGACAACTGCATGTCCAAGCCCCAAGGCTGTGTGTGAAAGGCTAAACAGAGAGTAAGGGGACAGCCGTGTGCATGTGACCATATTGATCTGGTGATTGACTGACCATCACATATTGGCACAGAGTCAATTATTCTTACTAGATACACAGAGAGAGGAAGAGACAGGTAAATTGAGGGAGCATAGAGGGAGAGATGTCACTGTAATAATGAAGGTGTAAACTTGGCAGTAGAAAACCTAACCAGTATATTTGACCTCTCAGCTTCCCTATCAAATCTAAAAAATGTAAGCAGACAGCCTAAGAAAATTAACAACAATGACAAAAGCAAAAACCTGAGAAAGAAATTGAGAAACCGATCCAGCCAAAAACAGAGAACCAGAAAACCTGAGCCTACGCCTTCACTATGGTGAATCACTAAAACAATACAAAAATCCATTACAGAAAAAGGAACAGCACATCAGAAATCAGCTCAATGTAATTGAAAAATCCATAGAATCTAACCACTTCCGGGAAAATTGGAAAACTCTAAACTAACAAAGAGTTATCCAAAACGGAGATGTATGGATAAACCACTTTTCCAATCTTTTTGGCTCTATAACAAAGAACAAACAGCAAAAACATATACATGATCAAATACAAATCTTAGAATCAACAAGAACCCATTGGATTCTCAAATTACAGTGAATGAACTGCAGGACAAAATACAAACCCTCCAACCCAAAAAGGCCTGTGGGATTGATGGTATCCTAAATTAAATTACAAAATATACAGACCATAGATTCCAATTGGCTATACTTAAAACTCTTTAACATCATCCTTAGCTCTGGCATCTTCCCCAATATTTGGAACCAAGGACTGATCAGCCCAATCCACAAAAGTGGAGACAAATTTGACCACAATAACTACTGGGGGCGATGCGTCAACAGCAACCTTGGAAAAATCCTTTGCATTATCATTAACAGCAGACTCGTACATTTCCTAAGACAAAACAACGTACTGAGCAAATGTCAAATTATCTTTTTACTAAAAATTACAGTAAGACAGACCACGTATTCACCCTGCACACCTATACTGACAAAAAAAACAAAGGCAAAGTTCTCTCATACTTTTTTGATTTCAAAAAAGCTAGACTCAATTTGGCATGATGGTCTGCTATACAAATGCATGGGAAAGTGGTGTTGGGAGAAATGCATACAAAATTATAAAATCCATGTACACAAACAAGAAGTGTGTGGTTAAAATTGGCAAAAAACAAATTTCTTTCCAAAGGGCCGGGGGGGTGAGCCCCACCCTCTTCAACATGTACATCAAGGAATTGGCGAGGGCACTAGAAGTGTGCAGCACCCGGCCTCACCCTACTAGAATCTGAAGTCAAACGTCTACTGATGATCTGGTGCTTCTGTCTCCAACCAAGGAGGGCCAAAAACAGCAACTAGATCTTCTGCACAGATTCAGTCAGACCTGGGCCCTGACAGTAAATCTCAGTAAGACAAAAATAATGGTGTTCCACTCACCAACCAAGAATTCACAAATAATGCATGCAGAACAGATTTATGCAGATACCCACTAATTATCTACAAATTCTACAACCACCTAAAAAGGAAGCAATTTCCAAACCTTACATAACTAAGCAATCACCTACAAATAAATGAACCTGGAGAAGAGCCCCCTAAGCAAGCTGGTCCTGGGGCTCTGTTCACAAATACAACCAGATCCGACAGAGCCCCAGGTCAGCAACACAATTAGACCCAAGCAAATCATGAGAAAACAAAAAAGAGAATTACTTGACACATTGGAAAGAATTTAAAGAAAAACAGAGCAAACTAGAATGCTATTTGGCCCTAAACAGAGAGTACACAGTGGCAGAATGCCTGACCACTGTGACGGACCCAAAATTATGGAAATCTTTGACTATGTACAGACTCATGTGAGCATAGCCTTGCTATTGAGAAAGGCCGCCGAATGAAGACCTGGCTCTCAAGAGAAGGCTATGTGCTCACTGCTCACAAAAGGAGGTGGAAACTGAGCTGTACTTCCTAACCTCCTGTCAAATGTATGATCAGAGAAACATATTTGCCTCAGATTAAATACAGACCCACAAAGAATTCCAAAACAAATCCCATTTTGATAAACTCCCATATCCATCTGAGATATCTACTGCATCCCTCAACCTCCACATACAACACCCGTTCTGCCAGTCACATTCTTTTAAAGGTCCCCAAAGCACACACATCCCTGGGTCGCTTCTCTTTTCAGTTCGCTGCAGCTAGCGACTGGAACGAGCTACAACAAACACTCAAACTGGACAGTTTTATCTCTATCTCTTCATTCAAAGACTCAATCATGGACACTCTTACTGACAGTTGTGGCTGCTTTGTGTGATGTATTGTTGTCTCTACCTTCTTCCCTTTGTGCTGTTGTCTGTGCCCTGTTTTGTGCTGCTACCATGTTGTGTTGCTGCTATGCTCTTTATGTAGTCTCTTTATGTAGTGTTGTCGCTCTTGTCATGATCAAATCAAAGTTTATTTGTCACATGCGCCGAATACAACAGGTGTAGACCTTACAGTGAAATGCTTACTTATAGGCTCTAACCAATAGTGCAAAAAAGGTATTAGGTGAACAATGGGTAAGAAATAAAAACAACAGTAGAAAGACAGTGAAAAACAGTAGCAAGGCTATATACAGTAGCGAGGCTATATACAGTAGCGAGGCTATATACAGTAGCGAGGCTATATACAGTAGCGAGGCTACATACAGACACCGGTTAGTCAGGCTGATTGAGGTAGTATGTACATGTAGATATGGTTAAAGTGACTATGCATATATGATGAACAGAGAGTAGGAGTAGCGTAAAGAGGGGTTGGCGGGTGGCGGGACACAATGCAGAAGCAGCCCGGTTAGCCAATGTGCGGGAGCACTGGTTGGTCGGCCCAATTGAGGTAGTATGTACATGAATGTACAGTTAAAGTGACTATGCATGTGTTTTGTCCTATATTTTTATTTTATGTATTTTATATTTAAATCCCAGACCCCATCCCCGCAGGAGACCTTTTGGTAGGCAGTCATTGTAAATAAGAATTAGTTCTTAACTGACTTGTCTAGTTAAATAAAAGTTAAATAAATACAAAAACTTTTTTTTAAATACCAGTGTGCAATTACAGCAGCAAGATTTGTGACCTGTTGCCACAAGAAAAGGGCAACCAGTGAAGAACAAACACCATTGTAAATACAACCTATATTTCTGTTTATTTATTTCCCCTTGTGTACTATTTGCACATCATTACAACACTGTATATACATACACATGTGACATTTGAAATTGTTTATTTCACTTTTGTTTATTATCTATTTCACTTGCTTTGGCAATGTAAACATATGTTTGCCATGCCAATAAAGCCCCTTGAACTGAATTGAGAGGGAAGGAAGACAGAGGGAGATGACAGAGTGAGAGAGGTGGGCAAAATACAACATATGGAACATTTAATGTAAACACAGGGACTCAATTATCCATTCCTTGGCTCAAACACCTTTTTTTGTGTGACCCAGATCTATTCAAAAGCCACCGTTGGCAAGCCTCCCTTGAACAGTGAAGGCTGCCCAGTCATTTAGGACGGTTTTACAGTTAACTGCTATTGGACATGGAAATCCACTGCAAACGTTTGAAATGCAAATTACGAGAATCAAGATCACCAATTCAATAGCTACAAAAAAGTTAACTCTGATGTTATGTAAATTAAAACTCTTCTTGATGTAATCAAATCTCCATAAAATACACAATATGTATAGATTTTAGTTTAGTCCCTACATGTAGTTTATGGTCAATAAACCAATTATTCTAGCTACCAGCTTCGACCATAACATGCAGCAGCACGCTTGAAACGCACAGAAAACTTGGTGGGTGCAGAACATCAGGTACCTAACTAGCATGCTAGTTAGCTAATAGCTACTGTAGCACAGAGTGCCGTTAACTGACCAACTGGCTGGCAAAATATAACATTAGAACATATTTGAATGTTCATGAAATACGATTTCAACAAAAGTTAAACGGTTGCTTACCCTGATTTTCTCCAAGGGGGTGAATCGTAACTCGTGAACGAATGGATTTCTGAAAGGGGTTGGCAAATCCGACCCATCTCTAATCTCCAAGGAAGGATGCTGCTCATCTGGCAACTTCATAACTGAAAACAAATAAACTAACACTTATCAGTTCGCAACGGTTTTTCTATTCCACAATAAACAGGCAAGGCTTCTTTGAAACCGACTTTCTAGGCTAGCGACACATGTACTGATGGCGCTGATAGGTATGCTCGAGAAACATCAACTCGTTGAGTGGGGCGGGGAAGCGAGGATGGCTAATTTCAATGTACTGGGACTGCGCATGCGTAGTAGCGAGCCATACACTGACCACTTTGGAAGGTGTTGGATCTTTTTTACAGTGGTGCCAGAGTTTCAGCACACATGCCACACACATACACACACGAGTCACGACACAGGCAGACACACACAGGGACAACTGATATGAGTTTTGTGGGACATGACCTCTTTTCCTGGAATGTGTCTTTGAGATGTGCCAGATACCTTTGAGTGCGTATGAGTGTGAAGATGTAGTGCTCGCACTCTCACTTGACCCAACTGTCAATTTGTTACTCAGTTTGACGTCTTTGGGTCTCTCTTGTTTACCTTAATATGTAAAAACTGTATGTGGCTGTGGGTGACAATAATCCAGCAAATAGCTCAACATTATTGTTCATTCAGTCTGGATGTCATAATAATTTAGAATTATTTTCTTTTAAAGTTTTAGCTCTATCTGACAGGAAATGGCAGCAGGGTCATCAGTTAAATAATAATTATTCTTCTTCATGTGGCTTTCCAGCTGACTAGATTGCCAAGCCTGGCCTGCTGAGGAGTGACGGACTCCATCCTAGCTGGAGGGGTGCTCTCATCTTATCTACCAACATAGACAGGGCTCTAACTCCTCTAGCTCCACAATGAAATAGGGTGCAGGCCAGGCAGCAGGCTGTTAGCCAGCCTGCCAGCTTAGTGGAGTCTGCCACTAGCACAGTCAGCGTAGTCAGCTCAGCTATCCCCATTGAGACCATGTCTGTGCCTCGACCTGGGTTGGGCAAAACTAAACATGGCGGTGTTCGCCTTAGCAATCTCACTAGGATAAAGACCTCCTCCATTCCTGTCATTATTGAAAGAGATCGTGATGCCTCACATCTCAAAATAGGGCTACTTAATGTTAGATCCCTTACTTCAAAGGCAATTATAGTCAATGAACTAATCACTGATCATAATCTTGATGTGATTGGCCTGACTGAATTTACTGTGTTAAATGACCTCCTGGTTACACTAGTGACCATATCCCCCGTGCATCCCGCAAAGGCGGAGGTGTTGCTAACATTTACGATAGCAAATTTCAATTTACAAAAAAAAAACGAGTTCCCTGAATTCCTGGAATAAATGTGGATCTTAATGATTTTCCTCCTAATCCTGGACTATCGGACCACCATTTTATTACGTTTGCAATTGCAACAAATAATCTGCTCAGACCCCAACCAAGGAGCATCAAAAGTTGTGCTATAAATTCACAGACGGCACGGGGATTCCTTGATGCCCTTCCAGAGTCCCTCTGCCTACCCAAGGACGTCAGAGGACAAAAATCAGTTAACCACCTAACTGAGGAACTCAATTTAACCTTGCGCAATACCCTAGATGCAGTTGCACCCCTAAAAACTAAAAACATTTCTCATAAGAAATTAGCTCCCTGGTATACAGAAAATACCCGAGCTCTGAAGCAAGCTTCCAGAAAATTGGAACGGAAATGGCGCCACACCAAACTGGAAGTCTTCCGACTAGCTTGGAAAGACAATACCGTGCAGTATCGAAGAGCCCTTACTACTGCTCGATCATCCTATTTTTGCAACTTAATTGAGGAAAATAAGAACAATACAACATTTATTTTTGATACTGTCGCACAGCTAACTAAAAAGCAGCATTCCCAAAGTGAGGATGGCTTTCACTTCAGCAGTAATAAATTCATGAACTTCTTTGAGGAAAAGATCATGATTATTAGAAAGCAAATTACGGACTCCTCTTTAAATCTGCGTATTCCTTCAAAGCTCAGTTGTCCTGAGTCTGCACAACTCTGCCAGGACCTAGGATCAAGAGAGACACTCAAGTGTTTTAGTAATATATCTCTTGACACAATGATGAAAATAATCATGGCCTCTAAACCTTCTAGCTGCATACTGGACCCTATTCCAACTAAACTACTGAAAGAGCTGCTTCCTGTGCTTGGCCCTCCTATGTTGAACATAATAAACGGCTCTCTATCCACCGGATGTGTACAAAACTCACTAAAAGTGGCGGTAATAAAGCCTCTTATGAAAAAGCCAAACCTTGACTCAGAAAATATAAAAAACTATCGGCCTATATCGAATCTTCCATTCCTTTCAACATTTTTAGAAATGGCAACTCACTGCCTTCCTGAAGACAAAAAATGTATACGAAATGCTTCAGTCTGGTTTTAGACTCCATCATAGCACCGAGACTGCACTTGTGAAGGTGGTAAAGGACCTTTTAATGGCATCAGACCGAGGCTCTGCATCTGTCCTCGTGCTCCTAGACCTTAGTGCTGCTTTTGATACCATCAATCACCACATTCCTTTGGAGAGATTGGAAACCCAAATTGGTCTACACGGACAAGTTCTGGCCTGGTTTAGATCTTCTCTGTCGGAAAGATATCAGTTTGTCTCTGTGAATGGTTTGTCCTCTGACAAATCAACTGCAAATTTCGGTGTTCCACAAGGTTCCGTTTTAGGACCACTATTGTTTTCACTATATATTTCACCTCTTGGGGATGTCATTCTGCTATGCGGATGACACACAGCTGTATATTTCAATGAAACATGGTGAAGACCCAAAATTGCCCTCGCTAGAAGCCTGTGTTTCAGGCATAAGGAAGTGGATGGCTGCAAACGTTCTACTTTTAAACTCGGACAAAACAGAGATGCTTGTTCTAGGTCCCAAGAAACAAAGAGATCTTCTGTTGAATCTGACCATTAATATTAATGGTTGTACAGTCGTCTCAAATAAAACTGTGAAGGACCTTGGCGTTACTCTAGACCCTGATCTCTCTTTTGACGAACATATCAAGACTGTTTCAAGGACAGCTTTTTTCCATTTACGTAACATTGCAAAAATCAGAAACTTTCTGTCCAAAAATGATGCAGAAAAATTAATCCATGCTTTTGTTACTTCTAGGTTAGACTACTGCAATGCTCTACTTTCCGGCTACCCGGATAAAGCACTAAATAAACTTCAGTTAGTGTTAAATACGGCTTCTAGAATCCTGACTAGAACCAAAAATTGTTATCATATTACTCCAGTGCCTGCCTCCTTACACTGGCTTCCTGCTAAGGCAAGGGTTGATTTCAAGGTTTTACTGCTAACCTACAAAGCATTACATGGGCTTGCTCCTACCTATCTTTCTGATTTGGTCCTGCCGTACATACCTACACATACGCTACGGTCACAAGACGCAGGCCTCCTAATTGTCCCTAGAATTTCTGAGGAAACAGCTGGAGGCAGGGCTTTCTCCTATAGAGCTCCATTTTTATGGAATGGTCTGCCTACCCATGTGAGAGACGCAAACTCGGTCTCAACCTTTGTCTTCACTGAGGACTCATCTCTTCAGTGGGTCATATTTTTAAGTGTAGTCTGGCCCAGGATTGAGTGTAGTCTGGCCCAGGAGTGTGAAGGTGAACGGAAAGGCTCTAGTGCAACGACCGTCCTTGCTGTCTCTGTCTGGCCGGTTCCCCTCTTTCCACTGGGATTCTCTGCCTCTAACCCTATTACAGAAGCTGAGTCACTGGCTTACTGGTGCTCTTTCATGCCGTCCCTAGGAGGGGTGCGTCACTTTAGTGGGTTGAGTCACTGATGTGGTCTTCCTGTCTGGGTTGGCGCCCCCCCTTGGGTTGTGCCGTGGCGGAGATCTTTGTGGGCTACACTCGGCCTTGTCTCAGGATGGTAAGTTGGTGGTTGAAGATATCCCTCTAGTGGTGTGGGGGCTGTGCTTTGGCAAAGTGGGTGGGGTTATATCCTTCCTGTTTGGCCCTTTCCGGGGGTATCATCGGATGGGGCCAGAGTGTCTCCTGACCCCTCCTGTCTCAGCCTCCAGTATTTATGCTGCAGTAGTTTATGTGTCGGGGGGCTAGGGTCAGTTTGTTATATCTGGAGTACTTCTCCTGTCTTATCCGGTGTCCTGTATGAATTTAAGTATGCTCTCTCTAATTCTCTCTTTCTTTCTCTCTCTCGGAGGACTTGAGCCCTAGGACCATGCCTCAGGACTACCTGGCATGATGACTCCTTACTGTCCCCAGTCCACCTGGCCGTGCTGCTGCTCCAGTTTCAACTGTTCTGCCTGCGGCTATGGAATCCTGACCTGTTCACCGGACGTACTACCTGTCTCAGACCTATTATTTGACCATGCTGGTCATTTATGAACATTTGAACATCTTGGCCATGTTCTGTTATAATCTCCACCCGGCACAGCCAGAAGAGGACTGGCCACCCCTCATATCCTGGTTCCTCTCTAGGTTTCTTCCTAGGTTGGCGGACTAACTCAAAACAAATGCTTTGTTTGTGAAGTATGTCTTCGTGTTGGAGTGTGACCCTGGCTATCCATAAATAAATAAAAAACAAGAAAATTGTGCCTTCTGGTTTGCTAAATATAAGGACATTTAAATGATTTACTTTTACTTTTACTTTTGATACTTAAGTATATTTTAGCAACTACATTTACTTTTGATACTTAATTATACTAAGTATAATTAAAACCAAATACTTTTAAACTTACTCAATAAGTATTTTACTGGGTAACTTTCACTTTTACTTGAGTCATTTTCTATTAAGGTATCTTTACTTTTACTCAAGTAGTATTTTACTAGGTGACTTTCACTTTTCTTGAGTCATTTTCTATCAAGGTATCTTTACTTTTACTCAAGTATGAAAATTCAGCACTTTTCCCACAACTGGGATATCCTCTACCCTCTTCACTGCCTCAGCATAGGAAACTTTCTGCCCCATTTCTCACATTGTGGGATCTCCCTTCTACACACTGCAACGTGTCCAATTCCTTGGCACTGAATGCACCGAAGCGGGTTAGAAACATAGGCCCTCACAGAATAGAAATATAACCTAACCTGACATTATCAGGTAGAAACTCTGTGTCAAAGCTCAACAAGACAGACAGTTTTCTCTGTCTCGCCTTTGCCACCGGGTCTATGTCTCACAAACATCACAAACACTTGGTATATTCCTTTTTATTTGATCCAGCTCTACATTCAACGCTACCCCACTGATCACCCATTATAGCGGCGCCCTGCTCCAGAGAACAAAGCACGTCACAGGTTGAGCCCCGAGCCACATGACTCGAAGCACCTGCTTCCCCTGGGAGGCAGATAAAAAAATATTTAAAAAAAAATCCCTTCTCGAATGTTTCACAGGTATAATCATTCCCAGTTTGTCCTTTACTCAGCCAGACACAATGTTTGGGTAGGCAAAAAAGCAGTAATTTCACCCCTACCGGTCCAAAATCATCTCTGGCATCTCAGGGCAAATATTGGAAGTCTCCACTACACCAGTTGTCGCACTTCATCAAGGACTGGCTCAACCAGTGTTCACCACCGCAGTCTGACTCCATTTTGAGATCATCAAGGGTCTCAAGAGAGCATGAAGACCTATAAGTAAGATTACTTGGTTTGTAATCAGGAGACATAGGTATGTACACCTCGAACAATAATTTATACTCAGGAGATTAATCTCTAATCTTAAGAGCGCCATTCTTACGCTTTCGTGTCATCACTTCCTATCTGACTTCTCGTTAGCTAGCAATCCTAGCCAAATAATAATTATTCCTCTACTTCTTTTGTATCATGGCGTTCTCAACTTTTATATGTGCATGCCGCCACCTACTGTGGCTAACCCTACACCTATTTACCACTATTTCATAAAAACATGCTAAATAATCTACTTTGACCCTAACTGGAGGACGGGACTCTTTTGTGAAACACACCTTGTAACTCTTCTGTAGTAGAACATTGTACACTCAAGTCTTATCTGCAGCTGCCACCACAACATATATTCTCTGTGATTTTACGTTCCATTTCTGCGGTACAGTTGATAACCATGGCAATGGATGCTAAGAAGCCAACCTTACTGAAGCACAAATTCTTATCACTATGTATCAGCGTAGGCCTACTGCTCACCCTTGACCCATCATCCTCTACTCTCTTCACTTCCTTAGCATACTACACCTTCTGTTCACTCTAACCCAGGCAACCTCAACTTATCTCTCTCGGACCGGGCATTTTTGATCACCAGCAACATGGGCACCCCTACAATTGACACACAGTTTTTTCCACCGATACTACACATTCCTTTGTCCCATGCCGTCCTGCACACTTCTCACATCTCGGAATCTCCCTCTGCTGCAACATGACAATAAGCTTGGCATCTGAAACACCATGGTGTGTTGGGCACAAAAGCTCTCACGGGATAACTGACATATCCTAACATGACTTTATCAGGTAAAGACTCTGCTTCAAAATTCAGAAGGACAGACAGTGTCTTAGTTCACCACTCTTGCCACCAGGTCTGCGTTCCATCAAACGGCAGGCGTCACAGATGCAGGGAATCTCCAATTTAAGTTGCTCCACCCCAACACTTAACGCCACCCCAGGAATCACTCCTTTCAAAGGCGCACTGCTCCAGGGGAGCAATGTAAGTCACAGGTCTTGTTCCTAGTCACGTGACGCGAAGCTCCCGCACCCTCTGGACAGAAGAAACACAAAAAATAATCACAAGTCCACTTTGAGTTACCTTCACCGATTGAACATTACCCAACTTATTTTCTACCCAGCCTGATACTACATATGGATCAGCCAAAAGGCAGGGGTCCACTTTCTCATTTGCATGACCGTGCGAGGCTCGGACTCTGAGGTCTTCACCACACCTGCTACCACAGGTAATTCATCCTCACTCTCGTCAGATTCAATTTCTGAGCCATCAGAGACAGCAGAATAGGGTTTGTACTTGGCGTCATTCTTCCTCTAAGCACATCTTCCCACTGGACTCGGCTCTTCTCCTTCTTCTTTGCTTTCCATAACCACGTCTATCCGTTCACCATGCTCACGCCGTGCCTTCATCCGCTGTGCTACTTGCAGAACACAGCACTGATGGCCTTTCTCCAATACCCACCTGTTCTTTTGCCCAATGTACTAATCTGGCGTTCTCTGGCCTCTCCATGCTCCCAAAACGTGCTACAGTCGTCAGCCAGGTCTCCTCCTCATCATCCATCTTATCCACCCTCTGGAAGAATAATTCCCAGTGAAGGAACCAGCATAAACCACACACTGACAGGGTGGTTCCTAGTGTGACTGTGACCATAAGCTTGATTTACTTTCATGCAAGTCCATAAAGCCAACCATCCATGAGGATAATAATATCCATACTACTACTGCCTGCCAGGCTTGGAAATTAATGCACACATGCATGCGCGCACACACACACACACACACACACACACACACACACACACACACACATACACACACACACCAGAGTAGTCAACTTTGAATCACACAGTACTGAAAGTGATGGATGGGTGGTTATTGCAGTTGTCAGGGTTATTGTTTACTGATGAAACATCTCAAAGTGGGCATACCAGTTCACAAAGCTCAGATGTTTGCACATAGTGGGATGTCAATATTGCACTGTGCTTATTTAATAATGTTACTATGTGTCTTTGTCCTAGAGAGAAAGCTTTTGAAAAGAAAGTAATCCTGGATTCATAATTGAAAAAGATAGATAATATTGGAAAAATTTGGCAAATTAAGATCCATTCCCTCCCCCTTCAAACTGGAAGTAAATGGGAATAGAACTGGTGGTCGTACTGATAAGCCGTATCGATAACCTCAGCACATATTTTTTATTCATCCTCCATTTTTCTTCAAGAGTGGTTGATTAGTGCTTGAACATTTGATTTATTCTTCAATAAATGTGCCTTGGTTGGTCTGCAAAGTAGCAGACGTGTAACTTTCCCTTTGCATGTCATATGTAACTGCAGTACATCCTGCACCTCCAACACCAAACATCCGTCTCTAGCACTTACTGTAACAAGGTCATGACTATCTGGTTATAAGTCAATGGGCTTTGGTTTGCATAGACAAATACAGAATGTGGCTAAACGTCTCACTAATGCAATTAGTGTAGGCTAACAAGCTGGTACAAATCTGTCGTTCTGCCCCTGAACAAGGCAGTTAACCAACTGTTCCGAGGCCGTCATTGAAAATAAGAATTTGTTCTTAACTGACTTGCCTAGTTAAATAAAGGTAAATAAATAAAAAATATATATACACTGCCTTATTCTAAAATGGATTACATCGTTTTTTCCCCTCATCAATTTAAACACAATACCCCATAATGACAAAGCAAAAATATATTTTTTCATATTTTTTTCTAATTTATTACAAATTATTAACTGAAATATCACGTTGACATAAGTATTCAGACCATTTACTCAGTACTTTGTTGAAGATCCTTTGACAGCGATTACAGCCTTGAGTCTTCTTGGGTATGATGCTACAAGCTTGGCACACCTGTATTTGGAGAGTTTCTCCCATTCTCTACAGATCCTCTCAAGCTCTGTCAGATTGGAAGGGGAGCGTCGCTGCACAGCTATTTTCAGTTCTCTCCTAGATGTTAGATTGGGTTCAAGTCCGGGCTCTGGCTGGCCACTCAAGGGCATTCAGAGACTTGTCTCAAAGCCACTCATGCGTTGCCTTGGCTGTGTGCTTAGGGCTGTTGTCCTGTTGGAAGGTGAACCTTCTCCACTGAGCCCTCTGGAGCAGGATTTCATCAAGAATCGCTCTGTACTTTGCTCCGTTCATCTTTTCCTAGATCCTGATTAGTCTCCCAGTCCCTGCCCTTGAAAAACATCCCCACAACAAGATACAGCCATCAGCATGCTTAACTATAGGGATGATATTGGCCAGGGGATGAGCAGTGACTGGTTTCCTCCAGAAGTGACTCTTGGCATTCAGGCCAAGGGTTCAATCTTGGTTTCATCAGACCAGATTTTTTTTTCTCATGGTCTGAGAGTCCTTTAGGTGCCTTTTTACAAACTCCAAGCAGGCCGTCATATGCCTTTTACTGAGGAGTGGCTTCCGTCTGGCCTCTCTACCATAAATGCCTGATTGGTGGAGTGCTGCAGAGATGATTGTCCTTCTGGAGGTTTCTCACATCTCCACAGAGGAACTCTGGAGCTCTGTCAGAGTGACCATCGGGATCTTGGTCACCTCCCTGATAGGCCCTTCTCCCTGATAGTTCAGTTTGGCTGGGCGGCCAGCTCTAGGAAGAGTTTTGGAGATTCCAAACTTCTTCCATTTAAGAATGATGGAGGCCACTGTGTTCTTTGGGACCGTCAATGCTGCAGAAATGTTTTGGTACCCTTACCCAGATCTGTGTCTTGACATAATCCTGTCTCGGAGCTCTATGGACAATTCCTTCGACCTCATGGCTTGGTTTTATATAGACAGGTGTGTGCCTTTCCAAATCATGTCCAATTAATTAAATTTACCACAGGTGTAAACCAATCAAGTTGTAAAAACATCTCAAGGATGTTTTTAGCAAAAATTTCAAAAAAACAGTTTTTTCACTTTGTCATTATGGGGTATTGTGTGTAGATTGATGAGGGAAAACATTTATTAAATCCATTTTAGAATAAGGCTGTAACATAACAAAAAATCCAAGGGGTCTGAATACTTTCCGAAAGCACTGTATATATACAGTGGGGAGAACAAGTATTTGATAACCTGCAAAATCGGCAGTGTTTCCTACTTACAAAGCATCTAGAGGTCTAATTTTTTTATCATAGGTACACTTCAACTGTGAGAGACGGAATCTAAAACAAAAATCCAGAAAATCACTATGTATGATTTTTAAGTAATTAATTTGGATTTTATTGCATGACATAAGTATTTGATACATCAGAAAAGCAGAACATAATATTTGGTACAGAAACCTTTGTTTGCAATTACAGAGATCATATGTTTCCTGTAGTTCTTGACCAGGTTTGCACACACTGCAGCAGGGATTTTGGCCCACTTCTCCATACTGACCTTCTCCGGATCCTTCAGGTTTCGGGGCTGTCGCTGGGCAATACGGACTTTCAGCTCCCTCCAAAGATTTTCTATTGGGTTCAGGTCTGGAGACTGGCTAGGCCACTCCAGGACCTTGAGATGCTTCTTACGGAGCCACTCCTTAGTTGCCCTGGCTGTGTGTTTCGGGTCGTTGTCATGCTGGAAGACCCAGCCACGACCCATCTTCAATGCTCTTACTGAGGGAAGGAGGTTGTTGGCCAAGATTTTGTGATACACGGCCATTCCTCCTCTCGATCGTCTAGATGGTCATGGGCAAACTTCAGATGGGCCTGGACATGTGCTGGCTTGAGCAGGGGGACCTTGCGTGCGCTGCAGGATTTTAATCCATGACGGCGTAGTGTGTTACTAATGGTTTTCTTTGAGACTGTGGTCCCAGGTCTCTTCAGGTCATTGACCAGGTCCTGCCGTGTAGTTCTGGGCTGATCCCTCACCTTCCTCATGATCATTGATGCCCCACGAGGTGAGATCTTGCATGAAGCCCCAGACCGAGGGTGATTGACCGTCATCTTGAACTTCTTCCATTTTCTAATAATTGCACCAACAGTTGTTCCCTTCTCACCAAGTTGCTTGCCTATTGTCCTGTAGCCCATGCCAGCCTTGTGCAGGTCTACAATTGTATCCCTGATGTCCTTACACAGCTCTCTGGTCTTGGCCATTGTGGAGAGGTTGGAGTCTGTTTGATTGAGTGTGTGGACAGGTGTCTTTTATACAGGTAATGAGTTCAAACAGGTGCAGTTAATACAGGTAATGAGTGGAGAACAGGAGGGATTCTTAAAGAAAAACTAACAGGTCTGTGAGAGCTGAAATTCTTACTGGTTGGTAGGTGATCAAATACTTATGTCATGCAATAAAATGCAAATGAATTTCTTAAAAATCATGCAATGTGATTTTCTGGATTTTTGTTTTAGATTCCGTCTCTCACAGTTGAAGTGTACCTATGATAAAAATTACAGACCTCTACATGCTTTGTAAGTAGGGAAAACCTGCAAAATCGGCAGTGTATCAAAAAGTTGTTCTCCCCACTGTACACTACATGACTAAAAGTATGTGGACACCTGTTCGTCGACCATCTCATTCCAAAATCATGGGCATTAATATAGAGTTGATCAACCCTTCATTGCTATAACAGCCTCTACCTCTCTGGGAAGGCTTTCCACTAGATGTTGGAACATTGCTGCAGGGACTTCCTTCCATTCAGCCAGAAGAGCATTAGTGAGGTCAGGCACTGATTTTGGGCAATTAGGCCTGGCTCACAATCGTCGTTCCAATTCATCCTAAAGGTGTTCCATGGGGTTGAGGTCAGGGCTCTGTGCAGGCCAGTCAAGTTCTTGGACACCGATCTTGACAAACCATTTCTGCAAGGACCTCGCTTTGTGCACGGGGGCATTGTGCGTCACTTGAGTGGGTTGAGTCACTGACGTTATCTTCCTGTCCGGGTTGGCGCCCACCTCGGGTTCATGCCTTGGGGGAGATCTTCATGGGCTATACTCTGCCTTGTCTCAGGGTAATAAGTTGGTGGTTTGAAGATATCCCTCGTGGTGTGGGGGCTGTGCTTTGGCAAAGTGGGTAGGGTTATTGTCACGAGAATTTTCAATCCCAATGATGATAACAATCACTATAGCTTTGACCAATTCCCCCTAGGTTGTAAAACTAGGGTTAATGAGAATTAGGCAAAGACTCAGATTCTGCAAAAGGTTTGTTGTAGTTTATTCATGAGAGCTCTAAAAATCATGTAATGCGCATAGCCTTTTATATAACTCCTACAAGCATCTACAAGTCTATAAGCACATCTGTTCCTCCCTGGGTGGAGGAACTTTATCTCCTGTCCTTGGTCTCACAGTACCAAAACATGTCTGTTGTCAGTTCCTCTTTATCACACACAAACACAATGTTCCCACTGTCTCACAATATTCTAGTATTATGTCTAAACACATTGTCTAAGCTTCTGTAACCATTAGGGTGAAATACTTTAGTCATTACTCTTATGTCATTCAGATTCTCTTATTATTACTTTAACTTCTTGGTGACAGGGGGGCAGTATTGAGTAGCTTGGATGAATAAGGTGCCCAGAGTAAACTGCCTGCTACTCTGTCCCAGATGCTATTATATGCATATTAGTAGTAGTTTTTGATAGAAAACACTGAAGTTTCTAAAACTGTTTGAATGATGTCTGTGAGTATAACAGAACTCATATGGCAGGCAAAAACCTGAGAAAAATCCAACCAGGAAGTGGGAAATCTTGTAGTTTTTTTAAAACTCAGCCCCTATTGTAGATACAGTGGGATTTTGGTTATGTTGAACTTCTTAATGCTTCCATTAGATGTCAACAGTCTTTAGAACGTTGTTTGAGGATTCTACTGTGAAGGGGGGGGGGGGTGAGAGAGGAATGACTCAGGTGTCTGGCAGATTGCCACAGGCTGAGGCGCGGCCACGAGAGAGTTAGCTCTCGTTCCATTGCTTTTCTACAGACATAGGAATTCTCTGGTTGGAACATTATTGAAGATTTATAATAAAAACATCCTAAAGATTGATTCTATACTTAGTTTGACAAGTTTTTACAGGCTGTAACGGAACTTTTTGAACTTTCCGTCCGACATTCGGCGGGACCTGAACGCGCTTTTGGATTTGTTTACCGAACGCCCTAACAAAAGAAGAAGCTATTTGGACATAAATGATGGACATTATCGAACAAGACAAACATTTGTGGAACTGCGATTCCTGGGAGTGCATTCTGGTGAAGATCAAAGGTAAGGGAATATTTATAATGCTATTTATGACTAATGTTGACTACCCAATATGGCGGATATCTTTTTGGCTGCTTTGTTGTCTGAAAGCTGTACTCAGATTGTATGGTTTGCTTTTTCCGTAAAGTAAAAAAAAAAAAACGGACACAGCGGTTGCATTAACGAGAAGTATATGTAATTCCATGTATAACATTTGTATTTTCATCATTATTATTTCTGTAAATAGATGTGGCTCTGCACAATCACTGCATGTTTTAGAACTATTGAACGTAACTCGCTAATGTAAAATTAGATTTTTTTAATATAAATATGCACTTTATCGAACAAAACATACATGTATTGTCTAACATTAAGTCCTATGAGTGTCATCTGATGAAGATCAAAGGTTAGTGATTAATTTTGCCTCTATTTGTGCTTTTTGTGACTCCTCTCTTTGGCTGGAAAAATGCCTGTGTTTTTCTGTGAGTTGGTGGTGACCTAACATAATCGTTTGTGGTGCTTTCGCTGTAAAGCATTTTTTTAAATCAGATACTGTGGCTGGATTAAGGAGACTTTTATCTTTAAAATGGTGTAAAATACTTGTATGCTTGAGGAATTTTTATTATGAGATTTGTTGTTTTTAATTTGGCGCCCTGCACTTTCACTGGCTGTTGGCAAGGTGGGACACACATATCCCAGAGAGGTTAAACATATAAATTCCCTGATCAGTTATATCCTGCCTGGTTGGCCCTGTCTGGGGGTATGGTCGGACGGGGCCACAGTGTCTCCCGACCCCTCCTGTCTCAGCCTCCATGTCACATCTGCTCCCACTACGCCCTCTGGTGTCCATCCGGCGTCATCCTAACTTGCAGTTCTACCCCTGTATGCTCTCTCTCTCTCTTTTGGTGTGATTGGAGACACGTGTGCTGTAGTCAGAGCAGATCCCTACCAGTTGCAAATCGTCCCATAAATCAAGACCTCTACATATACTCTATCCTGCCACCTCCACATTGCCAGATCGTAATCTCTGCTCAGTCAGTATCAGTCTAGCGTTTTGTCTATTCTCAAGATCCTGTTGCTCTGCTCGTTTTCCTGCTGTTACGAATCCCTTTTGGCCCGACAGTCTAGGGGGGGGATGGTAATGAGACCCTTAACATAACCCATGCAAATTATAATTGTGACAAAGTAAAAAAGTGTGAACGAAATAACCACGACAACTGAAATAATACCGTCAAACTCAGGGTTTATTGTAAAACACACGGTAATGGGGGGAGCAGGAAAAGGGGCTGAGCTGGACCCAAGGAAAGAAACAATAAGTATTCAAAAACACCCCTAAGCTAGACTAGCCTACTTTAACAGCTAACTAACCAAACCCAAAAAATACAGTGGGTGGTCCGCCCAGTTCTAACTAGTGTATTTAACAAAGTTTACCTACGGGTAGTGTATGCCCATGGGCGACTTGTCTTGGTTTCCCCCTTTTCCCACCAGCAACAAACAAACACCATAACCAAAACAATACTCACAGGAGATGACAAAGTGCTATGGAGGTGCTCAAACAAAAGAGAGGTTAATACACAAAGAGAGAGTGAGACACAGCGATCTACAAACATGGCATTTACAGAGAGATTGAGCTCTAGAGCAAACAACTGATGGGGTTTTTAAACCAAGGGAAATGAACTGTGATAGGGTAGGAAACAGGAGGAGGTGTGTCTTCTGATTGATGACTGATTGTTGACTGATTGGGGAGTGATGATTTTCACCTGTGAGGGGAGAAGGAGAGAAGGATACATACACACACACACACACACAGGATACCTGTATCCGTAACACCTGCCTTACACCATTTTTGTCCTCTCCTTGCAGTTACCGCTCTGTTTCTGGCTCTTGTCTCCTATTCCACATCTCACCACCAACCACCTTGCTCTGGATATCACTCACCACCATTACCTTGGATTCCCCTCAGGACCTGTTCCCCAGTTCTACGCAGCCAACTCCAACCTCACTCTACACTCCTGGTTTTTGCAACTCATCTGAGCTACCCCAGTTCTGCACTCCCCATTTCTCTGTGATCAATAAACCTTTTTGTGCATTCATCCCGGCTTCCTCTTCTGAGTCCGCTCTTGGGTGCCCCCCCTTAAGGGGCTCATCGTAACACTCCAGTATTTATGCTGCAATAGTTTGTGTCGGGGGCTAGGGTCAGTTTATTATATCTGGAGTATTTCTCTTGTCTTATCCAGTGTCCTTTGTGAATTTAAGTATGCTCTTTTTCTCTCTGCTCTCGGAGGACCTAAGCCCTAGGACCATGCCTCAGGACTACCTGGCCTGATGACTCCTTGCTGTCCCCAGTCCACCTGGTTGTGCTGTTGCTCTAGTTTCAACTGTTCTGCCTGCGGCTATGGAACCCTGACCTGTTCACCGGACGTGCTACCTGTCCCAGACCTGCTGTTTTCGACTCTCTCTCTCTACCGCACCTGCTGTCTCTAACTCTGAATGATCGGCTATGAAAAGCCAAAAGACATTTACTCCTGAGGTGCTGACCTGTTGCACCCTCTACAACCACTGTGATTATTATTTGACCCTGCTGGTCATCTATGAATGTTTGAAAATCTTGGCCATGTACTGTTATAATCTCCACCTGGCACAACCAGAAGAGGACCGGCCACAACTCAGAGCCTGGTTCCTCTCGAGGTTTCTTCCTAGGTTCTGGCTTTTCTAGGGAGTTTTTCCTAGCCACCATGCTTCTAAATCTGCATTGCTTGCAATTTGGGGTTTTAGGCTGGGTTTCTGTATAGCACTTTGTTACATCGGCTGATATAAAAAGGGCTTTATAAATACATTTGATTGATTGACTGTTATGCTAAAACCGGAAAGGGCCTTCCCCAAACTGTAACCACAAAGTTGGAAGCCATTGTATGCTGTCGCATTAATATTTTCCTTCACTGGAACTAAGGGGCCTAGACTGAACCATGAAAAACAGCCCCAGACCATTATTCCTGCTCCACCAAACTTTACCGTTGGCACTATGCATTCGGGCAGGTAGCATTCTCCTGGCATCTGCCAAACCCAGATTTGTCCATCAAACTGCCAGGAGGTGAAGCGTGATTCATCACTCCAGAGAATGTGTTTCCACTGCTCCAGAGTCCAATGGCGGTGAGCTTCACACCACTCCAGCTGACGCTTGTCATTGTGCATGGTGATCTTAGGCTTCTGTGCGGCTGCTTGGCCATGAAAATTGTGCTGACATTGCTTCCAGAGGCAGTTTGTAACTCGGTAGGGAGTGTTGCAACCGAGGACAGACAATTTTACACGTTTCTGCACTCTGCCGATCCGGTTCTGTGAGCTTGTGTGGCCTATGACTTCAAGGCTGAGTCATTGTTGCTCTTAGACATTTCCACTTCACATTAACAGCACTTACAGTTGACCGGGGCAGCTCTAGCAGGATAGAAATTTGATGAAATTACCTGTTGGAAATGTGGCATCCTATGGCAGTTCCATGTTGAAAGTCACTGAACTCTTCAGTAAGGCCACTCTACTGTTAATGTTTGTCTATGGAGATTGCATGGCTGTGTACTCAATATTACACCTGTCAGCAACGGGTGTGGCCGAAATAGTCAAATCCCCTAATTTGATGGAGTGTCCACATACTTTTGTATATATAGTATATATACATATACACTACCGTTCAAAGGTTTGGGGTCACTTAGAAATGTCCTCGTTTTTGACAGAAAAGCACATTTTTTATCCAATAAAATAACATTAAATTGATCAGAAATACAATGGAGACATTGTTAATGTTGTAATTGACTATTGTAGCTGGAAACGGCAGATTTTTAATGGAATATCTACATAGACGTACAGAGGCCCATTATCAGCCACCATCGCTCCTGTGTTCCAATGGCACATTGTATCAGCTAATCCAAGTTTATAATTATAAAAGGCTAATTGATCATTAGAAAACCCTTTGCGATTATGTTAGCACAACTGAAAACTGTTGTTCTGATTTAGAAGCAATAAAACTATCCTTCTTTAGACTACTTGAGTATCTGGAGCATCTGCATTTGTGGGTTCGATGACATGCTCAAAATGGCCAGAAACAAAGAACTTTCTTCTGAAACTCGTCACTCTATTCTTGTTCTGAAAATTGAAGGCTATTCCACGCGAGAAATTACCAAGAATCTGAAGATCGAATACAGGGCTGTGTACTACTCCCTTCACAGAACAGGGCAAACTGTCTCTAACCAGAATTGAAAGAGGAGTAGGAGGCCCCCGTGCACAACTGAGCAAGAGGACAAGTACATTAGAGTGTCTAGTTTGAGAAACATACGCCTCACAAGTCCTCAACTGGCAGCTTCATTAAATAAAACACACAAAACACCAGTCTCAACGTCAACAGTGAAGAGGCGACTCCGGGATGCTGATCTTCTAGGCAGAGTTGCAAAGGAAAAGCCATATCTCAGACTGGCCAATAAAAAGAAAATATTAAGATGGGCGAAAGACCACAAACACTGGACAGAGGAAGATTTGAAAAAAAGTGTTATGGACAGACAAATCTAAGTTTGAGGTGTTCGGATCACAAAGAAGAACATTTGTGAGATGCAGAAAAAATTAAAAGATGCTGGAGGAGTGCTTGACGCCATCTGTCAAGCATGGTGGAGGCAATGTGATGGTTTGGGAGTGCTTTAGTGGTGGTAAAGTGGGAGATTTGTACAGGGTTAAAGGGATCTTGAAGAAGGAAGGCTATCACTCCATTCTGCAATGCCATGCCATACCTTGTGGACGGCGCTTAATTGGAGCCAATTTCCTCCTACAACAGGACAATGACCCAAAGCACAGCTCCAAACTATTCAATAACTATTTAGGGAAGAAGAAGTCAGCTGTTATTCTGTCTATAATGGAGTGGCCAGTACAGTCACCGGATCTCAACCCTATTGAGCTGTTGTGGGAGCAGCTTGACCGTATGGTACGTAAGAAGTGCCCATCAAGCCAATCCAATTTGTGGGACGTGCTTCAGGAAGCATGGGGTGAAATCTCTTCAGATTACCTCAACAAATTGGCAATGCTGTAATTGCTGCAAATGGAGGATTCTTTGACAAAGGCAAAGTTTGAAGGACACAATTATTATTTGAATTAAAATCATTATTTATAACCTTGTCAGCGTCTTGACTATATTTCCTATTCATTTTGCAACTCATTTGCAGTGAGTAGTTATATAATTAAATTTAATCCAGAAATATAAATGATTGGAGTGGAGGAAAGCAATATGCCTATTTGATATTCCAAATGACCTCCATGGCAACCAAAAACTTGATAGCAATAAATGTTTTCCCAATTATTAAGATCTATAAAACCTTTTGATCCTTATTGAAAGGGCATACCCTTGAAGAGTGCAGAGGATATTGTGCACGTGTGTGTCCTTGCTGCATATTGTATGAGGATATTTATGGCGTTAGTGTTCGTGCTTTGTAGGGTTCTGTAAGCTACAGTATAATTATGAGGTTTTGGCACCACCATGTGGCATTGGACATGACTTCTACAGTTCATAAGGTGGAAAAAGACTATACTAGTCTCAACATAGCTTTCACTTATCACCTTCTTTCTGATAAGTAACCATGAATGGTATCCCAGCAGCATACCACCCTGCATCCCACTGCTGGCTTGCTTCTGAAGCTAAGCAGGGTTGGTCCTGGTTGGGAGACCTGGTCTCCTAGATGGGAGACCAGATGCTGCTGGAAGTGGTGTTGGAGAGCTAGTAGGAGGAACTCTTTCCTCAGGTCTAAAAAAATATCCCAATACCTCATTCGGAAGTTAGATGGGTGTCCTGACTCTCTGTGGTCACTAAAGATCCCATGGCACTTATTGTAAGAGTAGGGGTGTTAACCCTTGTGTCCTGGCTAAATTCCCAAGCTGTCCCTCATACCATAACAGTCACCTAATCATCCCCAGTTTACAATTGTCTCATTCATCTCCTGTAACTATTCCCCAGGTTGTTGGTGTAATTGAGAATGTGTTCTCAGTCAATTTACCTGATTAAATGAAGAATGGCAGACAAAGATAGGAAGCTATGGATGATTGGAACATGACCAAATATTCCTGTCATATCACACCAGTGAGGTTTAGGAGACCAAATGTGTCTTCATTGGATCAGCATCAAAGTTATTTAAAACCACTAAATGATGAATAGGTGCATTAGCTGTCATAGTAGCAACCTTTTCTCCATTGAGGCAACAGTGCATTTAGGCTGCCATATGTAACTTAGCCAGCTACTACTACATGTATCAGAATAGCTTCTTCTCCACGGTGTAGTTGAAAAAAGTAGAAGGGACTTGTTGAGAAAGAGAGAAGACAGGGAGGTGGTGGTGATAGGTGACAGACAGCGGGATTGGAAAAGGTCAATCAGTCAAAAACTTTAATGTGGCAATTCAAGTAACAAACAATTTCGAGGACCATACACCCCCTGCTCCTCATCACCCCTGTCGCTGCTTGTGTCTGGGGTGAGCCTTACAGAACACAAATAGACGACCCCGCCGTACCACAAAGAAGCAATCTTTACAGCGCCGTTTCAGAGCGCTCTTGGTTTTCATCCCTGAAGCGGGCTGGAGGCAGGCCAGGTGCTGACACTGGCCTAGGAGGGAGCCACCATCCTGGGGAGAAGATCGAGGAGAAGAGGCCAAGGGCTGGATGGGTCTACCCGGGGTCAGGAGTACTCTGGCTGGGTAGGATGTAAGGGAGGAGAGGCAGCGGGAGATGGTGGTGGCAGTGCTAGGGTAGATCCGGCTGAGGGTGATCTGGGTTAGATGGCAGGTTAGGGAGCTGACGATGCGGTATAACAGGAGTGGTGCCATGGTGTCACCAACACCTGTCTGGAGAGAGAGAGAGAACATATATTTTGGTTCACTTGCTTGGAGTTGTTTTCACCCGCTTGGAGTTGTGATACCTCCTTCCCATTCCTCCATTATTACTGAACATGACAGGTGAACTCAATAGATGAAAAGCGATCCAGCCCTTTCAGCTACGAGTGGTGCTGGAGAGGAGGCAAACATAATGCAGATAAAAATATAATGTGCAGTGTTTATTACGCTTTTCTTATCCTGGAGAATATACATTTTTGTATGCTCTAGCAGCAGATTCCAGCTAGCTTTACAGCGCATGATTCATGCTCGATTCTCAAGGCCAGCCGCGATCGTCCTTCCAACTGCCCGATTAGGCAAATGCAAAGTATCATTACTTGATCAGAATAACTTTCTGAATGTAACTGAATATGCACCAACCTTTCATCTACAAGAACGGGTTAGATAGGTGAATAAACCCCTGAAATGCACCGTATAATCAAAACAACACTGCCGAAGGACTTCTCTATCAGAGCTATCGCTTCTTCCTGGCTGTGACGTAAGTGATTTTGAGAACGGTCACACGAACGTTAGCAGTTTCTGTGTTGGTTCTTCACACACTTTCTCGCTTTCATTTCAACAGTAACGCGTTGCTGAATTGATCAACTACCACATCTTTACAATAATCCAATCCTTAATATGATAATGATGTTACTGTTGGTTGCAAACGATTCGTGAATAATATAATGGGATTCCCGGCACTTGGACCAGGCGGACGTATTTGGAGGGCGGAGAATCTCCATATTCTTTGCAAAGCCTCCTGGGTACAGAGTCCATTGTAAACATGGCGGCCGCGCTGCGTCGGATTCTGTCCTTCAGTAGAAATGCTAAAGTGTTTGTATCACCTTTGAAGACATCGGCGCTTTCTGTACAGCGCTACAGTCTAGAAGTGTCGACCACTGGAGAGCAAGTTACCCACACTGGACAGGTAAGTTAAGGCTCTAACGTTAGGCTTGTGTGTGTTTGCTTCCCCGAAAATATGTAATTTTGCTACTAACAGCACACACTTGCACCGCGACCAAACCTTTGGCATAGTGTTAGATGTTGGTGTTATCAATTAGGATTTGCACCCTTGGTCCAACTTTGAGTTAGCTGCTCACCCACTATAGTAGTGGGGTTTTCACAGTCGGTAGGCATTGCCACTTCGGTCAAGACAGCTAGTCTGAGCAAAGGCAGATGACACTTTAGCTAACTAGCTGGAGTGTCATTGTACATAGCTAGCTACCTGTATGCTATTTTATTGGTGGTTGTGATGAAACTAAACTGGGATCATGTAATGTATGTACATGTGATCAGTTATCTCGTATCTACAGTGCCGTTTCAAAGTATTCATACCCCTTGGATTTATTCACATTTAAATGGGACAAAGTGAAATTAAAATGTTTTCTTTTTTTTGTCAACAAGCTACTAAAATACTGTCATGTCAAAGTGGAAGAAAAAATCTAACAATTAATTAATGAAGCAATAAGGCCTTTGGTATATTGGCCATATACCACAACCCCCTGAGGTGCCTTATTGCTATTATAAACTGGTTATCAACGTAATTAGAGCAGTACAAATAATTGTTTTTGTCATACATGTGGTCTGATATAGCACGGCTGTCAACCAATCAGCATTCAGGGCTCGAACCACCCAGTTTATAATACAAATTAGATCACTAAAATATAGTTGTATTCAGCCAATTTGCTTAGGCAAGCCTACATTAGTTCAGGAGTACAATGTGGCATAACAAATCACATAATGGACTCACTGTGTGAAGAAATAATAATAATAATAGGGGTTGACATGATTTTTCTCATTTTTTCTAACCCTTCCTCTGTCCCCCATACATACATCTGTCAGGTCCCTCAGTCAAGTATTGAATTTCATTCACAGATTAAACTACAAAGACCAGGGAGCTTTTTGAAAGCGTCATAAAGAAGGGCAGTGATTGGTAGTTGGGTAACAATAACAAATCAGACATTGAATATCTATTTAAGCATGGTCAAGTTAATAATTATCCTGTGGATGATGTATTAAACCACCCAGACACATCAAAGATAGTCGTCCTTCTGAACTAAGCTTCAGGACAGGAATGAAACTGCTCAGAGATGTTACCATGAGGCCATTGGTGATTTTAAAACAGCTACAGAGTTCAGTGGCTGTGAAGAAAATTGATGGATCAACAACATTCTAGTGACTCTACAATAATGACTTAAAAGACCAGAGTGAAAAGTAGAATGAAAATATTCCAAAACATGAATCTTGTATGCAACAAGGCAATCAAGTAATGCTGTCACAAAACTGCCAAGGAATACACTTGTTAGCCTAAATGCAAAGCCTTTATGCTTGACACTGGCAAATATTGGGTTGTTTTTTTTAGGATAGAAATACATGGGATGGAGCTAAACACAGGCAAAATCCTAGAGGAAAACCTAGTTCAGTCTGCTTTCAGCAGGACAATAACCGACAACACAAGGCCAAATCTACACTGGAGTTGCTTACCAAGAAGACGGTACATGTTCCTGAGGGGCCAAGTTACAGTTTAGATTTTCAGGCAGATTTAAGTCAATGTCAAAGAAATTGCTGTCTAGCCATGATCCCCAATGTCTTAACAGAGCTTTCAAGACATTTGAAAAAATTGATGGGCTAATATTGCACAATCTAGGTATGTAAAGCTCTTAGAGACACAGCTGTAATCACTGCCAAATGTGTTTATAACATGTATTGACTCTGGAAGCTGGATACATTTGTAAAGACTATATTTTAGTTATATCATTTATATAAATATTTTTTAAATGTTACAATTTTTCTTCCACTTTGACATAGTATTTTGTGTATATTGTTGGGGGAAAAAATGACAATTAAATCCATTTGAATCCTACTTTGTAACACAATAAAATGTGAAGAAATCCAAGGGGTATGAATACTTATGCAAGGCACTGTAGATCATAATCCCAGCTATATCTGGTTGTACTAGCGATGTTTCTAATCAGTGTCTGTATGGTGTTTCAGGTGTATGATGAAAATGATCCCAGGCGGGCCAGGTTCGTGGGACGACAGAAAGAGGTAAAACTACATCCAGTCTGGAAGGGCATCACTGGCAACCATGGGACTTCACTGTAGAAGAATCATATGGTTAAGGGGGCTGTTGATTCATACAACAACCTGTTGAAATACGGCCTAAAGCCTGGGCATTGATAGATTTACAATGCGTATCTTGAGCAGTCCACTGAGAGTGAATGTTTACTACAATACAGAGTGGACTACAATGCTGTGTGTTTCCAGGTGAACAAGAACTTTGCCATCAAGCTGGTGGCTGAGGAGCCGGTCAGTGGCGTTGAGGCCAGAGTGGTGTCATGTGACGGGGGTGGAGGAGCACTAGGCCACCCCAAAGTCTATATCAACCTGGTAATAATTTCTTTAGTATACACTAGTTAGTCTACATGACCGTGAAGTGTACTCTGGCTAGTGGTTATACATTTCTCTGAAGTGTACACTAGCTATTCTACATGCCCCCGAGGTGCACACTAGCTAGAGTAGTGTCGTGATGAGGGTGGAGGAGCCCTGGGCCACCCAAGAGTCTACATCAACCTGGTAATGCTCATAAGCTCTGACCACATTACAAGCACAAGAGAGGGCGTAGCGATATTGTTAAAAAAAAAATCCATCTTAAATCGAGTTCACATGACTCATGCAAGAACGGCATTGCACCAAGCAAGCCATTGTTTTTCAATGGAGGTGTGCTTTGGAGTCGGTGCCACTTCTGGGTTCAAGTCAATTGAACTTTAACCTCAAGCTGCGCCTGACCTCATGGCACGCTTGGTGGCTTGCGCAAATCAAGTGAATAGGCCTTTACATCAGGTAGAGTTCCTGTTTTTCAGCTTCACGCTACACAGTGAATTGGTCTATTTGATGTGACATCCACTATGCTAATGTCTGCTGTCTTCTGTCTGTGTTTCTCCAGGATAAAGAAACTAAAGTGGGCACATGTGGCTACTGTGGACTGCAGTTCAAACAGACCCATCATCATTGAGACTTGTTCTCAGTCAATCTTGCTCTGTTTAGTGTTATTCTGGTTAATAAATGATATCTGCTATTCTCCTGTCTCTGTATGAGTTCCTATGAGTGGGGGGGGGGGGGGGTATATGCATATGGAAGCTTTGACAGTTGGTAAATGCCTAGTCTTAGCACACAGACCCAAATCAAGGTTCCCAGGAGAGACTAGTAAATGTCACAATGGTAATTGCAAATGAGTTGTATTTCTGGACCCTGCAGAAAAACATCTGGGATTTGTACACGTTTACAGTTCCCCATCCCACTGCCAGAGGGCAGCATTGGCTGACTTGTCAAAAGTGTTCATGCAATAAATAATTCAGTGAAACAACAAGGTGAAAGACAGACAGGGTGTTGTGGTTACTGTAGAAGCTGTGATGTGGTTAGTTTTGACATGGGACTAAAGAGTTATTCTGTGTGTGTGGCAACAACACCAGGGCTTATTAAAGAGTTATTCTGTGTGTGTTTGTAGCAAAAACACTGGCTTATTAAATAGTTCTTCTGTTCAAGTTGCACTTCCAGTGCTGGTATCTTAATTTTTCATTAGACATATCCACCAACGTAGCAAAACAAACTGCAGCTGGACCAGAACATAGCAGCACATATTGCTCTTCATTGTAATCCGAGGGCTAATATTAGTACTATGAATGCCAGTCTCTCTTGGCTGAGTTGAGGAAATACTGACCGCTTGTTTTTCTAATTTGTTGGAAATTCCAAATAGTTTGCGTAGTCAACTTACACACAAACTTACCCCACCAGACATACCACCAGGGGTCTTTTCATAGTCCCCAGGTCCAGAACAAATTCAAGTAACACAGTGTTATACAGGACCATGAGTGCATGGAACTCCCATCTTATACACCGCAAGTGAACAGCAGACTTGGTTTCAAAAAACAAACAAAGCAATGCCTCTCCCCCATGTGGCCTATTTGTGTGTCTGTACTGACATGTGTAATTGATAGATACACACTACTTTTAAATATATGTAAATTGTAAAGTATTTTGTCTGTAATGTATTTTTCATTATGTGTCAGACCCCAGTAAGGCGAGCTGTCTCCATTGGCTAATGGGGATCCAAATAAATTAAATGAAAACCATATCAGCACATAATCACTTTTATTCCAGCATTGTTCATACATGCACAACAAGGCATGATACTCGATAGTCACATTGGATGGTGTAAATAAAATCTAAAATATGTTTTAATTTGAGTAAACTATCAATGCGGTTAATTAATCTAAAAAATATTGCAATTGTAAACTTTGAATGCATAAGCAATAGTTAAAATGGGGGTAGACCCCATATGAAGGCCCTCTTCACAGGGACCAGGGATATCCTTAAAGGACTCCTCCTGCATTCATCCAGCCCTCCACTCCCCCTTACTCCCAGGGGCGGACTGGGGCTAAAATTCACACACCTGTCAATATAAGGTCCGACAGTTGACAGTGGGTATCAGAGCAAAAACCAATGCACTGTATAAGGTAGTTGTGAATGAACAAACACATATATCAAACCAATAAGAAAATCACTGAATAGATGCATTAAAGATGGCCATTGGCTTATTTAATACCTACATATTTCAAATTGTAGGTATTCCCCCTGCCCACTTTAGATAAGTGTTTATTAGGCTACATATAATTCAATTTCAGAAAACAGAGAGAGACTGCCAGTTCCTTGATGGTTTGGCTGTAGCCAATGGCTACATGAAGGAATCGTCAGTCTCTCTCTCTCCCTCTGTTTCCTTTCATTGAATTCAATATGCAACCTTCTGTGTTTGTCAAAGAACGTTGCCGGGACTAGTTTATGTGGATGCGCATTTCCAGCATTGTGCTTCGTTTGACAGTGCCTGTATGCGTATCTTTCTGCTAAGAAGTGACGGGCCTTTCAGCAAATGAAATAAGTGGGAGATAGGCCTTCAGTGCTGTGGCTATGTAGTGTAGTCTTAACACCAGAGTCACTTGTTACTACAGCTCATAAACTCACTTGTTACTACAGCTCATAAACTCACTTGTTACTACAGCTCATAAACTCACTTGTTACTACAGCTCATACACTCACTTGCTGGGCTGAAGTGATTGAGATTCAGAAGTGGATAAATATTGATTAAACAAAATACACAGACAGTTCCCGAATTGACCTTTATTGATATACCTGGTGACTTGTGTTTAGTAAAAAGCACTGTATAAATGTCTAGTAGATGGCTATTGCCTTACCTATGTGTTATAAAAGCCAATCTAATGGCTTGTTAGGCTATAATGCAAGTACCCTAGCGTCTAAATGTTCTCCTGAATCCCCCTTACCTAATTAGCCTAATTAGCTCATTTGCGTGTGTGTCTTTCTCTGTTTTCTTCCTACCTCGACTACACCACAGCATCTGATCTGTCATTTCTCACAGACACACCACTCGGACTAGCAGAACCAGAACTTTTAGCAAATAAGTCGGTTAATTTCACACATTTAGCAGTGTCGGCCTCAAGCCCTTTTTTGGTCTCTAACTTTTTTGGCGTTACCCTACCGTTTAGGGCATCCTAGCCCCGCAAGTGACTTTTCTTATCAGCTGTATGCATACATGTTCTATGTGTTGTCTTAGGAATTCAACATTCTCTGTGTTGGTCTTGCCAACCCCCATTGTCACACCTCTGAGGAGCAAAGGTTACATCCTGTAGATCTGATATATGATTGGAGGTTAACTTTGCAGTAATACTATTGGTCAACACCTCAGGTTTTCAATCCAAACAACTCAGATGCTTATAAAAGGTTAATTTTTCTTTCTCTTGTTTGTTCCTGACCTGCTGTGATGAGATACTCTTTCTTTCTCTTTCCACCCCATGGGCTTTTGGGGGCATGGCCTTTCAGGCTATGGTTTCTCTCTCTCTCTCTCGCTCTCTCTCTCTCTCTCTCTTTGACCATGCTCTGAAAAATGCCTTGTAACACTTGTTAATGCCTTGTAACTTAAGATTGAGGCCTTGTATGTGAATCCATTCGTTTTACAATGTAATTAAATACACTTGTATTTAGAATCCATTCTCAGACATGTCTTCATTACCTATTAGTGTAACTCAACCATAGTCTCTTGCATATTGCTAATCATCTTTATGGATTCAGATACAATTGTTAATAGGCTAATGGCTTAGTCTTATTAGTAGTTGCATATGAGGTATTTACGATATCACTACATCCGTTTTCTGTTTTGACTGAGTGACTGACAGAGTCAGAGCGAGTCTTACTCGCCTTGATGATCCGCATTTGACTTTGAATGCGAATTTGCGCCACCTCAGCTCAGCCAGCCTATCTTGGTAGGGGAGCCGGCCGTTGCCCACTGGTCAGCCAAATGCTCAATATAGATGATTATGGCAACAGAGAAATAGCACAAAAGTCATTTAAAAAAAAAGGCTCATGGGCCGCCAGGCCGTGTCCAGTATTTTTTGTAGATTATAAACTCAGCATAAAAAGAAACGTCCCTTTTCAGGACCCTGTCTTTCAAAGATAATTGATAACTATGCCACTTTGTTTACATACTCATCTCATATGTATATACTGCACTCAATACCATCTACTGTATCTTGCCTATGCCGCTCTGTACCATCACTCATTCATATATCTTTATGTACATATTCTTTATCCCCTTACACTTGTGTCTATAAGGTAGTAATTTTGGAATTGTTAGCTAGATTACTTGTTGGTTATTACTGCATTGTCGGAACTAGAAGCACAAGCATTTCGCTACACTCGCATTAACATCTGCTAACCATGTGTATGTGACAAATAAAATTTGATTTGATGATTTGATTTATTTAATTCGTAAAAATCCAAATAACTTCGCAGATCTTCATTGTAAAGGGTTTAAACACTGTTTCCCATGCTTGTTCAATGGACTATAAACAATTAATGAACATGCACCTGTGGAACGGTTGTTAAGACACTAACAGCTTTCAGACGGTAGGTAATTAAGGTCACAGTTATGAAAACTTAGGACACTGAAGAGGCCTTTCTACTGACTGAAAAACACAATAATAAAGATGCACAGGGTCCCTACTTATCTGCATTAACGTGCCTTAGGCATGCTGCAAGGAGGCATGAGGACTGCAGATGTGGCCAGGGCAATAAATCGCAATGTCCGTACTGTGAGATGCCTAAGACAGCGCTACAGGGAGACAGGATGGACAGCTGATTGTCCTCGTAGTGGCAGACCACGTGTAACAACACCTGCACAGGATCGGTACATCCGAAAAACACATGCGGGACAGGTACAAGATGGCAACAACAACTGCCTGAGTTACACCAGGAATGCACAATCCCTCCATCAGTGCTCAGACTGTCCGAAATAGGCTAAGAGAGGCTGGATGAAAAATCCTAATAGTATCCGTAAAGTTCGTAGAAACATGTCAAACGATGTTTATAATCAATCCTCAGGTTGTTTTTAGTCATAATAATCAATACTATTTCAACCGGACAATAACGCCATCAATATAAAAGGTAAACAAGAAACCGCGCTCTCGGTCGTGCGCATTAAAAAGCTCTGGGCCACTGCAGTGTCCAGTCGTTCAGAGAGGTCTTACTCATTCAGAGAGGTCTTACTCCCTAATTTTTCAGAATACAAGCCTGAAACCATTTCTAAAGACTGTTGACATCTAGTGGAAGCCATAGGAATTGCCATTTGAGTCCTAAGTCAATGGATACTGTAATGGCATTCAATAGAAAACTACAAACGTTAAAAAAATCCCACTTCCTGGATAAATTTTTCTCAGGTTTTCGCCTGACAAATCAGTTCAGTTATACTCACATACATTATTTGAACTGTTTTGGAAACTTTAGAGTGTTTTCTATCCAAGTGTTTTCTATCCATATTCTATCCATATGCATATCCTAGCTTCTGGGCCTGAGTAGCAGGCAGTTTACTTTGGGCACGCTTTTCATCTGGAATTGAAAATAGTGCCAGACAGGAATGTCAGTGTTCTGCCATGGCCAGCGAAGAGCCCGGATCTGAATCCCATTCAGCACGCTTGGGACCTGTTGGATCGGAGGCAGAGGGCTAAGGACATTCCCCCCAGAAATGTCCGGGAGCTTGCAGATGCCTTGGTGGAAGAGTGGGGTAACATCTCACAGCAAGAACTGGCAAATCTGGTGCAGTCCATGAGGAGGAGATGCACTGCAGTGCTTAATGCAGCTGGTGACCACACCCTTTGTTGAGGGACAAATTATTCAATTTTTGTTAGTCACATGTCTGTTGAACTTGTTCAGTTTATGTCTCAGTTGTTGAACCTTGTTATGTTCATACAAATATTTACACATGTTAAGTTTGCTGAAAATAAAACGGCGTTGACAGTGAGAGGACGTTTCTTTTTTTTGCCAGTTTCGACCAGCCCAGAGTAATAAATGATGGTGTGGCCTTTCTGGCATTTGCCAGAATTGACAGACAGCCAATCCGCCCATGCTCACTCCCACATTTCCGAGCCTGTAAGTCAGCTGCCCTCTACCACCTCTTGAAGATGTCAGGGGAGCTCCAGTCTGATAGAGAACAGCCGTGTGGAACAATACATGTTTGAAGAAGATCATATATATATTTCAGCAGCCTTATTCTCCATAGACTGGTGCATGCCAAATTGGCCCAGGCAGAGTGTAGTAGGGCTGGGCTACAGATACAGACAGACAGTGCTAGAGCTATCCTGTCCCGGTCTGGCGATGCAGGCAGCCATTGGAACTGCGTTTTCCACACCATGGCACTCAGGTTGGGAGGAGAGCATCCAAGCTGATATAATTGGTCTTGGTGACACAGGAAGAGAGGGTTTGATGCTATGGTAAGAGGGTAAGACTCATTCATAGTCAGACCAGGGATGGGTGATTGAAAGAGAGAAGAGGAGGCCATTGCTAGAAAGGATGTTCGGTCAGGGTTAGGGAGTTGAGAGGTTGAAAGGCGTGGAGGTTTTAGTGAGACACACTGGTTGGTTAAGAGGTGTGTGTGTATAGGTTGCAGGTGCTTGGCTGGTTGGGGCATTGCTCTGAGCGAAATCTTCAGATGAAACTGAGCATATGAATTGTGTTGAATAAAACAGCACCTTTTTCAATTATTCATCCCTCTAAAATACTCTGACCAGCTAATAGATATAGAGATGCAATACTGAGAGGAATCTGTAGGTAGAATTGAAGACTGTTATCAAATTCTTTAGTCAAACGTATTTTAGTCTGATGTGCAATTAAGCTTATTTTCACTGTCTAAGATGAGTGCAAGCTGTCAAATCACTTTTTATTTAATAGAAAGAGAAGACGCATAGAAATGTTATTGACAGGAAATGTTGTTATTGAAGGAGTATGATTTACACAGCAATCCTTCCATCCGGCTTTTATTTAATAATGAGACCTTTTTGAGAATATCTTCAAAGTTCTGTTGTTTCATATGCAGACAAAGGAAAGTGAAGGTATGTTTTTTGTGTGGAGAACAGGTTAGTAAAATTCTCCAATAGATTCCTCTATGCAGAAGGTAATGAGGATAAATGCCATTGAATTTCCTCTCTACACACGCGCAAACACACACACACACACACACACACACACACACACACACACACTCTCTCGCTCGCTCTTTCCCTCTATAATCACTGCATTCTCAACATAAAATACAATTTCTCACCATTTAATTGCCCCATTAAAAGATTGTACCTCTAAGATCTGTCACATTATTGAGCCTCCAGCCTTACTAAGGAGCGACCCCTGCTCTCACTTTAGTCAATTATCTAACCTTCACTTTCATAAAGTCACACTGGGTCTAATCTGCCCATAGACACAGTTCTAGGATCAGCTCACCATCCTTCAATCCCAACCTTTACCATTAAGCGTATAAAACTCATAACTGACCATAGATCATTGTCTTGGAGGGACTTCCTCCTACTCAGCTGAAGTAACAGACTACAGACGTGACCTTTATCATGTAGACAATGTGACATGTTCTAGTGCCAGGGACAGAGAGGGTAGCTGGGGGAAGCAGACACCTCCGCTAAGGGGGGTGACGTGACAGAGTCTGGAGAGAGAGTTAGCTCTCAGCACTCTGATAGCCTCATACGATTTGAGTGTGTGTGTGTGTGTGACAGGACACAGGAAAGAATGGTGTGGCCTTGGTGTGTGTCTGGAAGGGGGGGAGAGAGTGTGCATTCTTATAAGTGTGTGTGTGTGTGTGTGTGTGTGTGTGTGTGTGTGTGTGTGTGTGTGTGTGTGTGTGCGTGTGCGTGCGTGTGTGTGTATGTGTGTGTGTGTGTGCGTGCGTGTGTGTACGTAGGTGCGTGTGTGTGTGTGTGTGTACGTAGGTGCGTGTGTGTGTGTGAATGAGGCTGTTGAGAGGGCTAGGTGTTAGACTGAAGGTGTAGACAGCATAGGAGAAGTCAATAGAATGCTCTTAAAGGAATGAACTTCTTCCTCCCCTGGAGTCTGCAGTAACACCCTTCCACATACCTTCCAAGTTAGATATTCTAAAAAGACTGACCGTGAACTATAAACAGGGCTACCACCTTATTGTGGGAGATGGAATGAAATTCTATTATAATGATCACAATATATACATGAATGTTGTACATAGTTCCACCCATATACAGTGCCCTCTGGAATTCTTCAGACCCCTTGACTTTTTCCACATTTTGTTACGGTATAGACTTTTTCTAAAATGCATAAAATAAAACAAATCCCTCAGCAATCTACACACATTTTTGCTAATGTTTAAAAAAAAGCAAAAACAGAAATACTTTATTTATATGGAGTCCACCTGTGGTAAATTAAATTGATTGGACATGATTTGGAAAGGCACACACCTGTCTATATGAGGTCAGTTGACAGTGCATAACAGAGCAAAAACCAAGCCATGATGTCGAAGGAATTGTTCGTAGAGCTCCGAGACCGCATTGTGTCGAGGCACAGATCTGGGGAAGGGTACCAACAAATATCTGCAGCATTGAAGGTCCCCAAGAACACAGCGTCCTCCATCCTTCTTAAATGGAAGAACTTTGGAACCACCGAGACTCTTCCTAGAGCTGGCCGCCCAGCCAGACCTGAGCAATCGGGGAGAAGGGCCTTGGTCAGGTGAGGTGACCAAGAACCCGATGGTCACTCTGACAAAGGTCTAGAGTTCCTCTGTGGAGATGGAGATGGAAGAACCTTCCAGAAGAACAACCATTTCTGCAGCACTCCACCAATCAGGCCTTTATGGTAGAGTGGCCAGCCAGAAGCCACTCCTCAGTAAAAGGTACATGACAGCCCGCTTGGAGTTTGCCAAAAGGCACCTAAAAACTCTCAGACCATGAGAAACAAGATTTTCTGGTCTGATGAAACCAAGATGGAACTATTTGGCCTGAATGCCAAGCATCACGTCTGGAAGAAACCTGGCATCATCCCTACGGTGAAGCATGGTGGTGGCAGCATCATGCTGTGGGGATGTTTTTCAGGGGCAGGAACTGGGAGACGAATCAGGATGGAGGGAAAGATGAATGGAGAAAAGTACAGAGAGATCCTTGATGAAAACCTGCTCCAGAGTGCTCAGGTCCTCAGTCGGGGGTGAAGGTTCACCTTCCAACAGGACAACGACCCTAAGCAGACAGGCAAGACAAGGCAGGAGTGGCTTTGGGACAAGTCTCCGAATGTCCTTGAGTGGCCCAGCCAGAGCCCGGACTTGAACCTGATCGGACATCTCTGGAGAACCCTGAAAATAGCTGTGCAGCAACACTCCCCATCCAACCTGACAGAGCTTGAGAGGATCTGCAGAGAAGAATGGAAGAAACTCCCCAAATACAGGTGTGCCAAGTTTGTAATGTCATACCCAAGTAGAATCGATGCTGTAATCGCTGCCAAAGGTGCTTCAACAAATTACTGAGTAAAGGGTATGAATACTTATGTAAATGTATATTAAACAAACAAAAGAATATTAGCAAAAAAAATTACAAACTGTTTTTGCTTCGTATACGGTATTTATTGTGTGTTGTTTGGTGAGGGGGGAAATGATTTAATCTGTTTTAGAATAGGGCTGTAACGTAACAAAATGTGGAAAAAGTCAAGAGGTTTGAATACTTTCTGAAGGCACTATAAAACTGTGAAATTGCTGTCATCTGAAGGGCTTTGCCTGTTCACGTAATTATATTTCTACGGTTCCACCACTTACAAAAATCTAAATGTAAAGGCAGACTTTATGTTGAAAGAAAGACATGCACTGCTCAGGCATTTGACAGATGCTTGCCTGTAAATGTTTGCATGATCCGTCCCCACAGGGTGTGCAATGGGTGGGCTGTTTTATTTACTGGTGTGAAACAGACAAGCTAACATCAGGTCCGACCTGTCTCTGCTGCTCTACTAGACTGGGGCATTAAACACACTATGGCTTAATTGCATTATCTGGCCCACAGAGCATGGTGTCGTGTGGGAGAAGTGGGAGAAGTGAGAGAGAGAGAGAGAGAGAGAGAGAGAGAGAGAGAGACGAGAGGCAGGGTGGGATATATTGTTTGTGTGTCTAGACTATGTCTATGGTTGAAGTTGATGAGGGGGGAAGTGAAAGGGGAGAGGAGGGGGGAGAAGAGAGGGTGAGAGGAGAGGAGGGGATGACAGAGAGGAAGGAGAGAGGCGCAAAAGGATGAGAGAATTTAGCAAGAGTAGAGAGAGGTACTGTAAGAGAGGAGGAGAGGAGAAAGGAACGGAAGGAAAGACAGAGGATGTCAGAGGAGGGTAAGGAGGGAGAAAGGACGAGGAGAGGATGGAGAACAGATTCACATCTCCACTGGACAGACAGAGACATGGAACACATGCAGTATTGAACTTAACTCATAGTGAGAAAACCTTCAAGTTGCCACTCAGCAGTGCAGTGCTCTGCAAGATAGGCTAGTGCTCTCCAGTACTTGGGGCCCCTGTCCCCGCAGCTGATGAGGGTGCAAACAGGTACTCCAGTCCCATTAAGCGCACTCTCCCTCTCTCCTTCCATCGCTTCATATCTTTGCCCTCACATCTCCTCTCACCTCAGAGCTAAACGGCATAGATGATATAAGCACACTGAACTTTGGGGGTTAATTTTTAACCTTTCGATATATGCGTATTATTGTGTGCTTTGGCTCATTGTAGAGTTCTCGTTCGGGGTTGGGAGTTTATCATCTCACAAATTTCAATTGAATAAAATGGAATGATAGCCTAGAGCAACATTTCAGAGATTGTCTATTGTATAGGGTAATCACCACACCACTTTTATCATCCTTAGTTAGCTCTCTGTGAATAAGACTAGAGGATTGTTTGTTATAGTATGGCTCCATTCATCGTGCTCAAGAAAGTAAACTTTACAGGAAGAGCCAGATGTCATTATTTATCATCTTACATCTCATTTATTTATGAAACAGAAAAAGAATGGAATTCTCGGTTGAATTCTTCTTGAATTATTTACACTGAAATGGTTAATTCCATACAAGGCCTCAGAAGATCTCGGCTCTGTTCTGTTTAATACTTTATTATCTTTCCTAAACCGAAAACGCAGGAGAAAGGAAGAGAGAGGGAAAAGTAGTTTATCCATCCTGGACCCTATAATTGTTCTTCAACTCTTATTTAGGAAGTGTTTATGGAACATTTTAGGATGCCTAAAATTCGTGAAGTTATGTTGAATAATTTATTGTTTTTGACATCTTAAGGTTTTTGGGATATTGTAGGATTTTAGGGTGGGAAAGCTATTGCTGTAGGTCTATAATGTTATATCTTACTAAATTGGCTTGATGCAACGACATTAATGAAGCATCTTATAAAGTGATAATTATATGACAGGTGGGATAATTCAAAGAATCAAAATAAATCCATGATGTAGGCCTTTACTATATATATTTACAAGATGTTTACCTGATCGAATTTTAAATTATTTGTATCAATATTATTCATCCATTCGATTTCTCTCATGCCATGTATTATTCAAACTGTTGAAAAGTCTCACTCAACCCTCGGGTTGAATGGCATCATGTCATGGATCTCTTAAAATGTTAGGCCTAGGCTACTCCTATCCCTTCAGCGGGAAAAAGATATTGCATGAAGTCAGTGGAGATAAAGCTATTAGATTAAGAAGTGTGTTAAGGAGCTCAACTCTTCGCTAATGGAGTATATTCTATAATGGAGTATATTTTATCATGACCCGTTTAGAGAGCGGTGGATGCGCAGCTCATGGTCCCAGGTTGATGCAGTCAAAAGCCGCCTAATGAAAAGAGACGCATCGCTGATTGCTGCTATATCTGGGCCCGCTGTGGAAGTGGCATCGATTTAACAATTTAGCAGCCCTGTCCTCTGTGTTGGAATTAGTCACGGCTCAACGATGCCCAGCTTGCCGCCTTTTACACACACACACACACACACACACACACACACACACACACACACACACACACACACACACACATAAATGAGGGAGAAATATCCTACACTCTCTCTCGCACTCCAAGGTGCATTAATTGAGGAACTATATGTGCAAAATATTTAGTCTTGGAGGAAATTGAAAGTTCAATACAAAATGTAAAATAAACCTAGAAATATAATAGGTAAAAATATGGTTATTATTATATACACATATATATATACTGAATGTCATTACTAGGCTATGATATATGTGCATGTGATTTAGTAGATGTTGGTTTACGCGACATAATTTCAGCACCACGGAGAGCTAACACAAGGCACCCATAAAGGTTAATCCTTTCAATTTTGCCTTAATAACAAATTTAAGATAGTTGCATTTGCAAAACGTAGGCTACAGGCTGGTCAACAACGTACCCTGTTTCAGCACCATGGAGAGCGAACGCAAGGCGAAATCACACTCAACAGAGAACATCATTCTGCAAAAAAAACAATTGTTTATTTCCGTGACTCATCAACTGCAATCGGACTTTAGTGCAAGAAGTGTGAAATACATCTATCAGATGTGATCATAAGCAAAACATACTGTATATTATGCACTACTTGGTTTAAGAGGAAACATTGTGCTGTCATGCTTCAGGTTATTATTATAAGAGGTCTGGAAAAGGTGTACACCACTAGGATACTCTGTGTCCCCACTTCCCAGATCATAAAACAACATATTATCAGTGTGTTTTAGTGATTCAACAATCCAGAACTTTTGAATCTGTTGAATGTGGGGGATCATTTTACTGGGAGAATGGGTAGGCTACTACTTTGCTTTTCTTAGTGTCCAAAGGGATTGAATCCCTCTTTTTTCCACTCATTTAAAAATGCATTTCAAGTGAAAGTAGTCTGAATTTGATATTTATGCAAAACGTCATTGTTCTGATGTTTGTCATTATAACGTCATTATACTGCCATTCATGTATTGACATTTTTCTAAAACAAAAAAAGGCATGGAAGCATGTAGTATCATAAGGAGTTCAGATAGCCTTCTGCTCAGGTTGAGTTAATTCAAATGGTGAGAGGATAGCAGTCTCTGTATGTCTCTCTAAGGAAGTCGATACATACTGCAAAGACGAGGTAACATGTTCAACAGAGTTCTGCCTTCCATCGCCTATCCATTTAACCCAATCCACACCCTGTCCATGGCTGACTTGGACAGCACAGGTTTAAAGGAACTCTGTCTGAACAGGGGGTCGTGGAAGACCCCGTCCACCCAATCTCTCAGAGTAGCCACTGGCGAGTCCTGCTGCTCAGCCGCCCTCACCTTCAGGTTGGGTACTTCGGTCAGATACCCCCCTGGGGAGAGGGCCTCGCTGGGGGTGGCTGTGTGCATGCATGGAGGGAACTCAGGTTGGATAGCAGCAGTTTGTGCAATGGACCAGATGTTAGGTTTGCTGCTCTCTGTACTTCGCAGGTCCCGTTGAGTGTAGAATGAGTTGGTTGTTCGGTCGTGGTCTGGTGTGTTTTTGAGGCAATCTGCTGACTGTGGCAATCGTTCATTCCCGTGTCGGAGTGTGTCTGGGGTATGTGTGAGTGGGCTGTTGGAAGGGTCTTTGGGGTGGTGGCGCTGGTCCGGTGGTGTGTGTACTGGGGTGTCTTTGGTGTGAAACGGGTGTTTAGGGTCGCAGTCAGAACCATCTGACTCCAGCAGATCAAAGTCCTCCAGGTCACTCTGTTTTAGGTCCACACACCTCCCCGTTACAGAGTCTACAACCAAAAAATACAAAGATGTTTTAACAATCACAAAATTGACAGGACGGATAGAAAGCAACTTCCATATAAATGAATGGGAAGCCATTTTAACAGCCAGGTCACTCCTGATACCAGTCAGTATTCGACGTCCATCCATGTCTGAGGATGTCAGGAGATGACGTGGAAACCAGCCACTTGGGGAAACAGTAAGCATCTGCCTCTGATTCCAAAGGTTGAACGTTTGAATCCTGCGATAGCCTATCCCAAACCTTAACCCTATACCTTAACCATTCAGAGTTAATGCCTCACCTTAAGAATTTGGAGTTAATGCCTGAACTTAACCATAAACACTTCGAAATTTGATGTTTGGAACAACTTCCAAATTTCAAGTTTGAGAAACACGGATGAACATCTGATTCTGAGTTGACTGTGAGAGCGGGTAGCATGTTAATGGGTTCGTCTAGTTAATTATATAAATCTATGGTACACATGCACTCACCATCAACATCTATCTCGCGTTTGATTGGCTCCTCCTCTTGCGATCCCTCCACACCATCACTGTCATCTTCACAGCCCCTCTCATCAGAGCTTTTATTGGCTCGTGGTGACCATGTGACTTTGTTCTCCTTCTTCAACCTCCGCCGTGCATTGGCAAACCACGTGGACACCTGAATGAACAAACACATTAATAAATCATTACATATTTGATCAATTCCCAAGCCTACTGTTGTGGCCCTGAGCACGGCACTTAACCCCTAAACCTGCTCCAGGGGCATCGTATGTATGTGTATTTGGGTCTTTAGGAGGCTTTAGGATAAAGCAGAAGACACATTTATGTGGGATGTAATCTTCTTCTGTGATTAACCAGTGCCTAGTACTCCTCGATCGAGCAGGTACTGTAACACATGATAAGTTCAGAAGAGCTCCAACTAACATATTCATCCCCAAACACTGAGCCAGTTGTTACCTGTGTAAGTGTCATCTTGGTGATGATGGCCAGCATGATCTTCTCTCCCTTGGTGGGATACGGGTTCTTCTGGTGCTCCTGCAGCCAGGCCTTCAGAGTGCTGGTGGTCTCCCTGGTAGCGTTCTTCCTCCGTGCTGCGGCACTGTCCACAGATGACCCATACCTGGGAGAAGGGAGGTGAGGGGAGTGGTGTCAGAATAGGAGTGAATTTGACAGAGAAACTCTTCCAAATATTGCATTTTTCACATTATGTTGAATGGATCTAATATGTGCTGGAGCTTCGTTGTATTTTTTCCTCCTTTTTCCTCCTTGTACTTGGTGTTTGACATATATGTTCAAGAGATATGCGTGTGTATCTCCTTATGTACATATTCTTTATCCCCTTACACTGTGTACAAGACAGTAGTTTTGGAATTGTTAGTTAGATTACTTGTTGGTTATTACTGCATTGTCGGAACTAGAAGCACAAGCATTTCGCTACACTTGCATTAACATCTGCTAACCATGTGTATGTGACAAATAACATTTGATTTGATTTGATTTGATTTAAATGGAACTATGTTATGCATCAATGCCTTATTCCTATTTCTCATATTTAGATCATATTTTGATGTTTACAAGAATTACAAGTTATTTAGAAACAGATAACATAGTAGTAGACATACCCATATCGGTCATATGGATACTGCCCAAATGCATAATCATATGGATAGTATGCAGGGGTTTGAGAGGCCCCCACATGTGCAGACGCTCCATCTTTGGACTCCAAGGTTCCCTGCAGATATGAAATCAAAAGACTTTCATTGACATAACTTGACAAAACCTTTCAAAAACGGAGTCAATTATGTTTTGTTTAGTCTACTTTGCTCACCACAGATATGGATCAGTCCAGTGCGCACGAATTGGACAAAGGTTTGTCCTTTTTTATTTCGCTGACATGACCAATTAAATGAAAAAAAGAAGAAAAAAAGACAAAAAAGAAGGAAAGTCAATATAGAAAAAAAAGCCTACCTACCCTGGCATACAGAGCTGTTGCGTCGCCTCCGCAGGTGCCATAGTACCCTTGGCTCTTTCCATAGCCAGCTCCATACACACCAAGACCTATAGCCGGGGTTGGTATCTCCTGGCCCGGGGAGCCGAGCAGCCTGCTCTCGTACGCTGGGCACCGAAGAGGCTGGGGAGAGGGATGCGTCACACCTGAGTCCAGGAGAGACCTTCCGCCAGGCTCGAAGCAGCTGGCCAAAGAGCTCGTGCTCATGAGGAACTGGCGCGAAAACAAGAAAACATTATTTAGTACAAATATAGACAATATGCAATACATGAGCACAAAACGCAAAAGGCTACCAATAAATCACAGCTATTTTGTTAAAAAAAAAAAAAAAACGTAGGCTATATGATGTATCTGCAAAACCGGAGACACTAGCTTATAAAGTACAGAAACAAACAATGTTTTCCTTCACCACACTTTCAAGTTTCTTCTAATTTAGTGAAAAACGCATTACCTGGTGTGTGGGTGAATAGGGGTATCCTAGCTGCGGGTAAGCCATGATATCAAACATCAGTGAATGTCGGCAAACTTTAAAGGATCAAGCACCGGCACAATGTCCAACTGTCACTCATCAATGCATCAGGATCAAGTAGCCCGTAGACGCTGATCTAAGGTCAGTTCCGAAGAAGGAATCTGGGTAAGTTACACGTGTGCTAGATCTGTGCGTAAAGGTAACTTTGACTAAATCAAATCAACACCAAGACACACTGCTTTCCACTGCGGGTAACGTGCCTGCACCCAATATTTGGTTTGTAATGAACAGTCTGCTTCAGCTGTTCTTCGGCTCTTCTATTGAGGTATTAGAGAAATATCAGCTATAGAGCAATTCTCCCTTGGGATGTTTTTTTGGGGATGGCTCAGGTGTCCAGGTCGGTTGACGGTTGGTGACGCGCTGAATTAATGAATATGTTTACCGTCCAGTCAGTCTGGTGAAACACATTATTTGCAGTCCAAAGAGGCAGGGATGTTGTGATCTATGATCCACAAACCAACCATGCCACTCCTGATGCGCTCTCTGCTTTTAACTCGCCTGTCTCTCTGACGTCACATGGACTCCGGCGTGTACAACTACTGGTCATCTCCTTCAGCATATTTAGTTCAGGACCTTCGATTTAGCCCCGTTTCGTGGAGAAATACAAATGTGTAAAATAATACACTATATATTAAATCAATTAAAAGTGGTCGAAATGCATCATTGAGTTAGAAAAGCCTACTTTCATTGAGAAAACAAAAACGAAGGTATAGGCCTAAATTCCTCCGAATTATTTTGAAGAATAAACGTATCAGAGTCTGCTTTCGTTGAACTACAAGACAGGAAAGAAAATACAACTATATAACTCTGGGCAGTTTCTCCAAACTGTCTAAAACCATAGACTCCTTCCCGTTATTGCCGGTGTCTGTGAACGACAGACCTGCTCGCTTAAAGATTTTTGTTTCCACACGAGCGCACACACCGCCCCGGGGTCCCGGTAAATATAATGAGGATGTGTTCAAATCGCTCCCTTCCTCCCTCCCTCTCTCCCTCCGACGCACACACACACACACACACACACGCACGCACGCACGCACGCACGCACGCACGCACGCACGCACACACACACACACACACACACACACACACACACACACACACACACACACACACACACACACACACACACACACACACACTACATCAGAGGTGGAACAAGGAATGATGTGAAAGCTCTATCGCAGATGATTGATGACTATGAAATGATATTAGCATAATAGCTTTTTATTCCTGTAGTTTAGATAACATGTCACCTCAATGAAATTACCTCCTGACTCCTGATCAAGCTGTTATAGTGGTGAAGAGATTATAATAGCCAGGTCTGAACGAATTAATCAAACAATAAGCACGTCTCTTATCTTGAGAGGGCATCATTTCCAACTCAGTGGCTGTGATGATGATAAATTCAAAGTTGCCCTGGAAGAGGAAATGCTATTCATATTGTGATTTAGCTGTATTATACATTATTGTTTACCTGTTTTTTAATTACTAAAGGTCAAATTGTAATTATATCCTAATAAGCTGTGTGTTTGTGTGTGTGTGTGTGTGTGTGTGTGTATGTGTGTGTGTGTGTGTGTGTGTGTGTAAGAATCACCATATCAGAGTAATTCTTAACAGATCAATGTCATCTCTCCCCAGAGACTATCCAAACACGTCATCCTTAATAAAAACACTTGACATGAGATTTTACTGATATAACAATACTGTAACTGTATCTGTCATTACTAATCTAAAGCATTAAAGATGATGAGTATCTCATCTCTCTCTCTCTCCGTCTCTTGCTCACTCAACTCTCTCGGTCTTCCTTTCTCCCCCCTCTCTCATCTCTCTCCTGCTCTCTCCCTCCTCTCTCATTCTCCCCCTCTCCCTCCCCCCTCCTCTCTCATCTCCCCCTCTCTCATCTCTATCCCCCCCCTCTCTCATCTCTCTCTCCCTCCTCTCTCATTCTCTCCCCCTCGTCCTCCTCTCATTCTCTCCCCCTCTCTCTCTCTCATCTCCCCTGCTCTCTCATCTCTCCCTTGCTCTCTCCCTCCTCTCTCATCTCTCCCTTGCTCTCTCCATCCTCTCTCATCTCTCCCTTGCTCTCTCCCTCCTCTCTCATCTCTCCCTTGCTCTCTCCCTCCTCTCTCATTCTCTCCCCCTCCTCTCTCATCTCTCTCTCCCTCCTCTCTCATCTCTCTCATCTCTCTCCTGCTTTCTCCCCCCTCTCTCATCTCTCTCCTGCTCTCTCCCTCCTCTCTCATCTCTCTCATCTCTCTCCTGCTTTCTCCCCTCCTCTCTCATCTCTCTCCTGCTCTCTCCCTCCTCTCTCATTCTCTCCCTGCTCTCTCATCTCTCTCTCATCTCTCTCCTGCTCTCTGCCTCCTCTCTCATCTCTCTCATCTCTCTCCTGCTCTCTCCCTCCTCTCTCATCTCTCTCCTGCTCTCTCTCTCCCCTCTCCCTCCACTCTCATCTCTCTCCTGCTCTCTCCCTCCTCTCTCATCTCTCTCATCTCTCTCCTGCTTTCTCCCCTCCTCTCTCACCTCTCTCCTGCAATCTCCCTCCTCTCTCATTCTCTCCCTGCTCTCTCATCTCTCTCTCCCTCCTCTCTCATCTCTCTCCTGCTCTCTGCCTCCTCTCTCATCTCTCTCATCTCTCTCCTGCTCTCTCCCTCCTCTCCCATCTCTCTCCTGCTCTCTCCCTCCTCTCTCATTCTCTCCCCCTCTCCCTCCTCTCTCATCTCTGTCCCCCTCTCCCTCCTCTCTCATTCTCTCCCCTGCTCTCTCATCTCTCTCCTGCTCTCTCCCTCCTCTCCCCTCCTCTCTCATCTCTCTCCCTCCTCTCTTCCTCCTCTCTCGTCTCTCTCCCTCCTCTCCCCTCCTCTCTCATCTCTCTCCTGCTCTCTCCCTCCTCTCTCATTCTCTCCCCCTCTCTCCCACTCTCCCCCTCTCTCCCCCTCTCCCTCCTCTCTCATCTCTCCCTTGCTCTCTCCCTCCTCTCTCATTCTCTCCCCCTCTCCCTCCTCTCTCATTCTCTCCCCCTCTCCCTCCTCTCTCATTCTCTCCCCCTCTCCCTCCTCTCTCATCTCTCCCTTGCTCTCTCCCTCCTCTCTCATTCTCTCCCCCTCTCCCCTCCTCTCTCATTCTCTCCCCCTCCCCCTCCTCTCTCCCTCCTCTCCCTCCTCTCTCATTCTCTCCCCCTCTCCCTCCTCTCCCTCCTCTCCCCTGCTCTCTCATCTCTCTCTCCTCTCTCCCCCTCTCTCATTCTCTCCCTCTCTCTCCCTCCTCTCTCATCTCTCTCCTCTCTCCCTCCTCTCTCATTCTCTCCCCCTCTCCCTCTCTCTCTCCCTCCCTCCTCTCTCCCCCTCTCCCTCCTCTCTCATTCTCTCCTCCTCTCTCCCTCCTCTCTCATTCTCTCCCCCTCTCTCCCCTGCTCTCTCCCCCCTCTCCCCTGCTCTCTCCCTCCTCTCTCATTCTCTCCCCCTCTCCCTCCTCTCTCATTCTCTCCCCCTCTCTCCCTCCTCTCTCATTCTCCCCCCCTCTCTCCCCTGCTCTCTCCCTCCTCTCCCCTCCTCTCTCCCTCCTCTCTCATTCTCTCCCCCTCTCCCGTAGCAGCTAAAAGGGTAATCATGTTTCTGTTCTCTCATTCTGCATCATTGATGAGAAGGGTCAGTGGATATATACCGCAGGCTTAGTTCACTGACTCCTTCCCCTCTTTAGGGCTTCTCTTGAGGGCCCTTATTAGGGGTATGAGAACACCTTCTGATAGCCTGGCTAATGTGGAAGTATAGTATGGAAGTATTCTGTTTAGGACATTATAGTATGTGTTACAGTATGGTAGATTGTGGGTTAGGTTCATTCAAGTTTACAACGGTATAGGTTTGTTATAATCCTCTTCCTCAGAGAGAAAAAGAGAAAGGGAGAGAGAGAGCAAGAGAGAGAGAGAGAGAGAGAGAGAGAGAGAGAGAGAGAGAGAGAGAGAACCTTGTGCTGTGGTAATGAAGGTCAGTGGGTTGGCTATTTCTTTTTTCTCCTCCTCTCCCTTCCTTCTCTTCTCACCCCCACCCCCTAGAATGAAGCGAATTAGGGGGTAGAAATCAAGTAGAGAATTTAGATAATCCGTTTAGTAGATTCCCAATATTCTATTCTATTTTGTTCTATTGTATAGTATTGCGTTGCATTCTGTTCTGTTCTACTGTAATATATAATTTTGTTCCATCATACAAGAGGAGGATGAGAGCAGATCAAATGCTCTTAGAGGTGAACTAAACTTTCCTCCATCGCTCTACTTAACTAAAACACCTTCATAAAGAATTTCTATGCACTCTCTTTCTCGCTCTCTCTCGCCACAGTCGCCGGCCATCTCTCTCTCTGTCTCATTGTTCTTTAAGTGATTCTTCATCAGAGACATTTAAAGCATGTTTTTCTCCTCTCAGCCAGACATTACCAGCTGTACCTCTTCCCCCAATATTTTATGCTGAAAAAGCCAAACCTGAGAGACACAAAAAGCATCTACATGTTAAATAGTGATTAAAATTGTATAGTATTCGTACTTTCAGGTAGGAAATATTCAAATGTGCCTTTCCGTACTGTACAGTGATTGAAGGAAGTTGTGATTGGAGTTTTCCCCCTTTCTGCATTTATCTACCGTGATGCTTTCTTCTCTCATATTACTGTGTGTGTGTGTGTGTGTGTGGGCACCTACTGTGATGCCTTTCCCTCGCTCACATTAACTCCATGCCCCTCCCACGGTATTATAGTATGTATGCAGACGGGAGAAAGTAGAGTGTGTGTGTGTTTACTGTTGAGTAGGTGCATTATGAATGAATGATTGATGTGAAGGGAACATTATGATAATCATGGTCTGACATGTATTCTCAGATACCCATACAAGTATGCAATATAGATGTAGAAGTATACCATATATTAATATAAAAATATGGATTAGAATATTCAAGAGAGGGGAATAATTACATTTATTACGGGCGCATCTTTTGAAAAGTCACAAAACCATGAGGAAATGGAACAAATCCTTTATTGAGAGTATTTGAACTTGTTGTATTGTTTGTTGGTTTGGCAATGCCACTGTCAGCCAGAGAAACATGCTGAGAAGGATTATTACCACAGCAAGCAAGGTACTTGGAGTCAAACAGACAGGCCTGGATGAGATCTTTAAGGTCAGGGCCCTCCGTAAGGCTCACAAAATCATTTTAGACCCAAGTCACCCCCTGTACCTGGACTGTGAATTACTCCCCTCTGGGCGCAGGTATAGGGCACCCCTCAGCAGGAAAAACAGAACGAGACAATCATTTGTGCCAGGTGTGATATCCCTCCTAAATAGCTCGGGGAATGTTTCCATTGACTCCGTAAGGCCAGCAGGCGAGTCTCTTCTTCTTTATTTCATGTTTTATTTCTTATTTCTTACTATTATTATTTTTATTGGTGCGTAACTGATATGAAAGTTGTATTGTCAATTTTGTTTTGTATTTAAACCCCACTTTAAATGTGTACATGACACTGCAACAAAATTTCCCCATGGGGACAATAAATTCAGTAAGTAAGTAAGTCTAGAGCATGATAGAAGTATTAGGTGTTGTTCCATACAGAATAACATTGCTTTTGTCATTTCATTAGAAAAAGGACACTTTGTGATGCACAGAAAGAAACAACACAATCCTGTTCCGTGTCAGAAGTTAAACACTGTCATCCGATTGGAGTGACGTTGTGTTTGTGTGAATAGCATCTAAAGCCAGAGCAGGAATATAGAAATATGGACACATTTCTATTTGTAGAGGTTGAGACAGTCACCTTTCATGGGACAAATGGAATGTCAATCAAGCACTGGAGCACAGAAGGGTTCTCCCCCAGGACATAGTGGTTACTGAATGATGATGGGGCTTGTTGTTGGAACATCATCACTTTAGGTGCAGTGGGACTGATGATGGGGAAACCTGAGTCCTTTTTTTTTTATCTCTCTCCTGTTCTTCTCTCTCCTCTTTCTCTCTCTTCTCTCTCCCCACTACCGCTCACCTTTACTTCCTCCCCTGTGCTCCCTACTTCACATAGCTCTTTCCTTTATCCATTGCCCTGTTCTCTCTTCTCCCACACTTGTTTCTGCTTTCTCTTTCCTCTTTGCTCTCCTCTTCCTCTATCTCTCCTTTACCCTCTACCCCCTCCCCCTTTTCATCTCCTCTCTCCCATCTCTCTCTCCTCTTCCCTCCATCTCCTGGTCTTGTAGTTTGTCTGGAGTGGGTCAGAAGGGACTGAGTTGAGTGGTCTCTCTCAGAGGTCAACCAGGCAGTAAACGTGTGCATGTGTGTGTGTGTATGTGTATGTGTGTGTGTGTGGGACAGAGAGAGCGGGTCGATAAAGAGATTGGCGAAAGAGGCCTTATATCACATTCCATCCAAGGGAAAGTGTAGAGAGATGACAACAGAAAAAATACAAGAGGGATGTGAAGAGAGGAAAAAAGAGACAGAAAGCAGGAGGGAGAGTGGAGCAGAGGGAAGAGAGAGAGAGAAAGGACAGAGAGACAGAGATTGAGGAGAGATAGGAGAATTAGTAAGATGGAGAAAGAAAGGTAGCTAGAGAGGTAGACAGATGCAGAAAAAGGGAGAGAGAGAGGTAGATGAATAGAGAAAGGTATAGAGAGAGCTGTTTAAAGTGGGTATGCTTTCTGATCCCTGAGAGACTCGCTGTATTCCTCTGCATTACTTCTGCTTCATTACCTTCTCCTCCTCTCCTCTCCTCTCCTCCTCTCCTCTCCTCCTCTCCTCTCCTCTCCTCTCCTCTCCTCTCCTCCTCTCTCCATGCTATACATTATTCACCCCTTCACCCCTATGTCCCCAGGGACCAATACAGATCATCATACTGCTGCTAACACTTAAACCTGGGAAGAGATTTTCAATGTAACAATTCCATGGCAAATAGTGTATGAACTGATACACAAAACAAAACTTGATTCAATACTTTGAGTTTTTCAATTAAAAGTATTATACAACATTCTTGCCACCAACAGAATGTTATATATATAGGGCATACAACAATCTCACCTCTGTAGATTTTGCTGCGAAGAGACAGAATCATTACATAATTTATTCTGATATTGCCCCCAATTTATTCTGGTATTGAACCTGGTCACAGGTTCAGGAATGGTTGAAAAATCACAACATACATTTAAAATTAACCGTACAATTAGCAGTGTTGGGCGATGTGGAAAGCCATAGTCAATCAATAAACAATATACAAATATTATTGTAAAAAATATTAATCTTTTACTTACAATCTGTGTATACTATGCGATTATAAAGGTTCAAAATGAATGTAAGACATCACAGCACAGTTGAAAAATATATAGCGCATGGAAATCAAAAGGGGGTGGTCTACGGAGATAGGTGGGATGGGCTGAGGGAAGCAGAGGGCTGGGTTTAAAATGGGATGGGCTGAGGGAAGCAGAGGAGTGTGTTTAAAATGGGATGGGCTGAGGGAAGCAGAGGGCTGGGTTTAAAATGGGATGGGCTGAGGGAAGCAGAGGGCTGGGATTAAAATGGGATGGGCTGAGGGAAGCAGAGGGCTGGGTTTAAAATGGGATGGGCTGAGAGAAGCAGAGGGCTGGGTTTAACATGGGATGGGCTGAGGGAAGCAGAGGGCTGGGTTTAAAATGTGATGGGCTGAGGGAAGCAGAGGGCTGGGTTTAACATGGGATGGGCTGAGGGAAGCAGAGGGCTGGGTTTAAAATGGGATGGGCAGAGGGAAGCAGAGGGCTGGGTTTAAAATGGGATGGGCTGAGGGAAGCAGAGGGCTGGGTTTAACATGGGATGGGCTGAGGGAAGCAGAGGGCTGGGTTTAAAATGGGATGGGCAGAGGGAAGCAGAGGGCTGGGTTTAAAATGGGATGGGCTGAGGGAAGCAGAGGGCTGGGTTTAAAATGGGATGGGCTGAGAGAAGCAGAGGGCTGGGTTTAAAATGGGATGGGCAGAGGGAAGCAGAGGGCTGGGTTTAAAATGGGATGGGCTGAGGGAAGCAGAGGAGTGTGTTTAAAATGGGATGGGCTGAGGGAAGCAGAGGGCTGGGTTTAAAATGGGATGGGCTGAGGGAAGCAGAGGGCTGGGTTTAAAATGGGATGGGCTGAGGGAAGCAGAGGGCTGGGATTAAAATGGGATGGGCTGAGGGAAGCAGAGGGCTGGGTTTAAAATGGGATGGGCTGAGGGAAGCAGAGGGCTGGGTTTAACATGGGATGGGCAGAGAGAAGTTGAGGGCTGGGTTTAAAATGGGATGGGCTGAGAGAAGCAGAGGGCTGGGATTAAAATGGGATGGGCTGAGGGAAGCAGAGGGCTGGGTTTAAAATGGGATGGGCTGAGGGAAGCAGAGGGCTGGGTTTAACATGGGATGGGCAGAGGGAAGCAGAGGGCTGGGTTTAACATGGGATGGGCAGAGAGAAGTTGAGGGCTGGGTTTAAAATGGGATGGGCTGAGAGAAGCAGAGGGCTGGGATTAAAATGGGATGGGCTGAGGGAAGCAGAGGGCTGGGTTTAAAATGGGATGGGCTGAGGGAAGCAGAGGGCTGGGTTTAACATGGGATGGGCAGAGAGAAGTTGAGGGCTGGGTTTAAAATGGGATGGGCTGAGAGAAGCAGAGGGCTGGGATTAAAATGGGATGGGCTGAGGGAAGCAGAGGGCTGGGTTTAAAATGGGATGGGCTGAGGGAAGCAGAGGGCTGGGTTTAAAATGGGATGGGCTGAGGGAAGCAGAGGGCTGGGTTTAACATGGGATGGGCAGAGAGAAGTTGAGGGCTGGGTTTAAAATGGGATGGGCTGAGAGAAGCAGAGGGCTGGGATTCAAATGGGATGGGCTGAGGGAAGCAGAGGGCTGGGTTTAAAATGGGATGGGCTGAGGGAAGCAGAGGGCTGGGTTTAACATGGGATGGGCAGAGAGAAGTTGAGGGCTGGGTTTAAAATGGGATGGGCTAAGAGAAGTTGAGGGCTGGGTTTAACATGGGATGGGCAGAGAGAAGTTGAGGGCTGGGTTTAAAATGGGATGGGCAGAGAGAAGTTGAGGGCTGGGTTTAAAATGGGATGGGCAGAGAGAAGTTGAGGGCTGGGTTTAAAATGGGATGGGCAGAGAGAAGTTGAGGGCTGGGTTTAACATGGGATGGGCTGAGGGAAGCAGAGGGCTGGGTTTAAAATGGGATGGGCTGAGGGAAGCAGAGGGCTGGGTTTAACATGGGATGGGCTGAGGGAAGCAGAGGGCTGGGTTTAACATGGGATGGGCTGAGGGAAGCAGAGGGCTGGGTTTAACATGGGATGGGCTGAGAGAAGCAGAGGGCTGGGTTTAAAATGGGATGGGCTGAGGGAAGCAGAGGGCTGGGTTTAACATGGGATGGGCTGAGGGAAGCAGAGGGCTGGGTTTAACATGGGATGGGCTGAGAGAAGCAGAGGGCTGGATTTAAAATGGGATGGGCTGAGAGAAGCAGAGGGCTGGGTTTAACATGGGATGGAGAGAAAAATTGAAGCGTGGGATTAAAAGCACATGATCGCTAATAGTTATTACTGAAAACACTATATATAATGATTGCTAATAGTTATTACTGAAAACACTATATATAATGATTGCTAATAGTTATTACTGAAAACACTATATATAATGATCGCTAATAGTTATTACTGAAAACACTATATATAATGATCGCTAATAGTTATTACTGAAAACACTATATATAATGATTGCTAATAGTTATTACTGAAAACACTATATATAATGATTGCTAATAGTTATTACTGAAAACACTATATATAATGATCGCTAATAGTTATTACTGAAAACACTATATATAATGATTGCTAATAGTTATTACTGAAAACACTATATATAATGATCGCTAATAGTTATTACTGAAAACACTATATATAATGATGGGTAATAGTTATTACTGGAAACACTATATATAATGATCGCTAATAGTTATTACTGAAAACACTATATATAATGATGGGTAATAGTTATTACTGGAAACACTATATATAATGATCGCCAATAGTTATTACTGAAAACACTATATATAATGATCGCCAATAGTTATTACTGAAAACACTATATATAATGAAGGGTAATAGTTATTACTGAAACACTATATATAATGATGGGTAATAGTTATTACTGGAAACACTATATATAATGATGGGTAATAGTTATTACTGAAACACTATATATAATGTATACTGGAGATGTCTGATCACTATCTATACAAAATGTACTGTGTACCTAAAAAAACACATCTTTGTTATGTGACTACTGTGCATAAAAGTCATGTGTGTGAAAGGTATATGTAACAAATAAACTGTAAAAACCTAAATGGAAAGTTACTTTTTTCCCCTAAGAGGGGTGGATGGGTCAATACAAATGAATGAATTATAATAATAAACACACTTTAATCTGCTTCTCCTCCAACATTTACACTGGGTAAACCCTGTGTGTGTGTGTGTGTGTGTGTGTGTGTGTGTGTGTGTGTGTGTGTGTGTGTGTGTGTGTGTGTGTGTGTGTGTGTGTGTGTGTGTGTGTGTGTGTGTGTGTGTGTGTGTGTGTGTGTGTGTGTGCGCGCGCGTGTGTGTGTGTGTGTGTGTGTGTGTGCGTGTGTGTGTGTGTGTGTGTGCGTATGTGCGTGTGCATGTGTTCGCGTGTGTGTTTCTGTTGCTCTCTTTCTTTTTCTTACTAATTTCTAATCCTATGTCTATCTTTCTCTCTATCCTTTACTAGTTGTAGGTTCCACTCTTAACCATTAAGTAACACCAGACCAGTGAGCAGTTTGAAGTGAATAGGAGAATTTTCTTTTCTACTAGTTCGCTCTACTACACTCTCCGGAGTCAGGCGCCATCCTCTGGACATGTATGAAACTACAACATCTAGTGCCTAACACGACCATCTACCAGTCAGTGTGGGGTTGGTCTCTGGGGTTGGGAGGGACAGCAGCCCATTAAGTGCATATTTAAAGAGCTCTCCATGTAGAGTAAGAAGAGCTGTAATGCTGGGAGATGGAGGTGTTCTATTTCCAGTCCTATCTGATCACGGATGGACAAAAATATAAGCATCTGTGACAGTGGGAAACCAGATATCTGCCAACTGTGTGTGTGTGTGTGTGTGTGTGTGTGTGTGTGTGTGTGTGTGTGTGTGTGTGTGTGTGTGTGTGTGTGTGTGTGTGTGTGTGTGTGTGTGTGTGTGTGTGTGTGTGTGTGTGTGTGTGTGTGTGTGTGTGTGTGTGTGCATTTATGACAGTGGGGATCCCTGCCAACTGTTTATGAGATCTAAGAGTGAGGGAGGACGGCACAGAGACACTAGTTGGACAGAGTTTCTGTCCATTAGGCTCTATTAACTTAGATGATTTAGGGTTCACATTACAGTCTCCCTCCCTCTCTCTCTCTCCCTGTGTGTGTGTGTGTGTGTGTGTGTGTGTGTGTGTGTGTGTGTGTGTGTGTGTGTGTGTGTGTGTGTGTGTGTGTGTGTGTGTGTGTGTGTGTGTGTGTGTGTGTGTGTGTGTTGTGTGTGTGTGTGTGTGTGTGTGTGTCTATAACTGTAATCTAATGATAGATGAGGAATGAGGACTGATGAGATTCATTGCTACCCACAGAAGTCCATTTGAAGATTGTGCTGTTGCTTTAGCGAACAAAGACCCAGTGTATATCTCCACTTTCAGTCTTGACACATTTGTAAGCTATGCATATAGCGTTAGAATGTGTAGAATGGACACAGCTCTAAAAACCACAGGGTTTGTATTCCATTGTAAAACATGTTGAACATTGAGAGAGGCACGGAACTGAGAGATGTGAATTTTGAATGGGGAACGTGAATGGGTGCTCTATTCTTTCTAATTCAGTAGTTAAGCAGCTCTGCTATGACCCACTATAGGAGGATAAACACTGTAGTAAAATGTCTGAATAGACCCAGCGATGCGAACACTCAACCATGAACTCAACGACGTAATCTCTTTTTCATACATTTTCCCTCAGATTACCACACTGAATAGACGAGAGAAAAAGAGAGGCGATTTATTACCTCAGTCCTATTCACCGTTTTGTTATGTCTATTTTCGCTCTATGTTCAATTCTACAACTTCAGGGTCCTGACGATGTTTGGAGATCGGACCCTCAACAGTCTTCCACAGCTGCAACGTGACAATAAAACACCAAACAAGAAGAGAGAATAGAATAGAGTTCAGCTATAAGCAGCACTTAGTAAACTGTTATTACATAGCATGGCTGTTGAATTACATTAATTTTAGCATGAGTTTCATTGGGAGACTCTGGTCAGCTCTTTTGTACACCTAGTTCTAATGTTAATAGTTTTAATACAGATCATGTCTATGGAAGAATAAATGCGGGTCGTTCTCTATGATATCTCACCATGGACAAACATTTACTTACAGGCCTACATTGGCTACATGAATATATTATTTTGATAACATCACAACAGTGGATTTAACCCAGTCCTGTTTATTCTCCGGTAGTTTAAATGTCCTACATATCCTCTACTGATAATGTAGTTCTTTCTTTGCTTTCATTTGGGAGAAAATGATAAATTAATGAAAAAGGTGTAAGCGTGTATGGTGAGATCATACTTCCTTGGCCTACAAGGAATTGAAGCATTGGCACATTTACTTTCTTCATAGCTTCAGCTTCTAACTGATCAACACTGATATTTTGCATATCAGAAGGGGGACATTGTAGTTCATTTGCAGTGTGCATAATCTTTAACTTCAATGTAAGCTATACTATATCCTTTCTCCCCTCAAAGTTAGACAATGTGCCAGGTCTCTTTCCCAGGGACCTCAGGGTCAAACTCTCCTAAGCCTGTTTGGTTATCAAATACGGCCTTTCCCTCAACCTCTCTTTATCTCTATTAATCTAGCATTGTCCCTGTCTTTCTCTTTCCTTTCACCTGCTCCTCTCTCTCCCTCCCGCCATTTTCCTCCTGCCTTTCTCTTTCTCAATCTTTATTTTTCCCTGGCCCTCCTTCTCTGTCTCCTTGCCCTTCTCTGTCTTTCTCTTTCTTGTTATCCTCCCCTGCCCCCCTCCCTCTCTCTCCATCTTTCTCTCCTGCCCTTCTCCCTCTCTCTCCCTCTCTCTCCATCTCTCTCCCCTGCCCCTCTCCCACTCTCTCCATCTCTCTCCTGCCCCTCTCCCTCTCTCGCCATCTCTCTCCTGCCCCTCTCCCTCTCTATCCATCTCTCTCCCCTGCCCCTCTCCCACTCTCTCCATCTCTCTCTCCTGCCCCTCTCAGCAGGCCTATAGACTTCTAACTTGTCTACATTTACCCCCTGTGTTGCCCCTCAAATGTGGCTGCCACTGTGAAACCCCTCATTCTCCCTCAGTCAGCTGACTCTATTCTCCCTCAGTCAGCTCACTCTCACTGTTTTCACGACCTATAACCCCTGGCTCATGGCAACAGGAGGAAGAATGCCAGCTTTGATTGACAGCACAAAGAGGATCCCTCTCTCTCTCTCTCTCCCTCTCTCTCTCTCTCTCTCTCTCTCTCTCTCTCTCTCTCTCTCTCTCTCTCTCTCTCTCTCACACACACACACACACACACATACATATACACACAGACAGAGGATTGGAGCTATTTTGAGGGAGGACAATGGATCATTTGGGTTGATTGGATCACTGAAGGGCTGATGACTGTCAAAAGAGCAACGTTGTCTTTACATAAGCCTGATTATCTCAGCATGGTGAGGATGGATCAGGGGAGCAGGAGGGAGCGGCAGGGAGTTAGCCCCCCACATGGTGCCTCTAAAGGGGCCAGGTCTGTACACTAGGCCCAGGCTGTGGGGCCTAGTCCTCTCTCATCCACTGGTGGCCTTTAAATAATCTATTCAGAAGACCAGAGGTCCTGAGACATGTGGATATCACAGGAGGATGTGTGCGTGAAACTATGAGTGGTGATGGGGGGGATGGGCATGGAGGAGGGACCAATTGTCAGATGTTAGCTGTAAACAGAGCATCCCCCACCTTTACCCTTCTCCGTCATCATCATCTCCTCCTCTTCCTCAGAAACAAAGAGTTGGGATACCAGAATAGAAAAGAGAGAGAGGGAGATGCCAGGACAGAAAAGAGAGAGAGGGAGATGCCAGGACAGAAAAGAGAGATAGGGAGATACCAGGGCAGAAAAGAGAGGGAGATGCCAGGACAGAAAAGAGAGAGAGGGAGATGCCAGGACAGAAAAGAGAGAGAGTGAGATGCCAGGACAGAAAAGAGAGAGAGGGAGATGCCAGGACAGAAAAGAGAGAGAGGGGGAAGCCAGGACAGAAAAGAGAGAGAGGGAGATGCCAGGACAGAACAGAGAGAGAGGGGGAAGCCATGTTTGAAAAGAGAGAGAGGGGAAGCCAGGACAGAAAAGAGAGAGAGTGGGAAGCCAGGTTTGAAAAGAGAGAGAGGGGAAGCCAGGACAGAAAAGAGAGAGAGTGGGAAGCCAGGACAGAAAAGAGAGAGAGGGGGAAGCCAGGTTTGAAAAGAGAGAGAGGGGGAAGCCAGGTTTGAAAAGAGAGAGAGGGGGAAGCCAGGACAGCAAAGAGAGAGAGGGAGATGCCAGGACAGAAAAGAGAGAGAGGGGGATGCCAGGACAGAAAAGAGAGAGGGAGATGCCAGGACAGCAAAGAGAGAGGGGGAAGCCAGGTTTGAAAAGAGAGAGAGGGGGAAGCCAGGTTTGAAAAGAGAGAGAGGGGGATGCCAGGACAGAAAAGAGAGGGAGGGGGAAACCAGGTTTGAAAAGAGAGAGAGGGGGAAGCCAGGTTTGAAACGAGAGAGAGGGGGAAGCCAGGGCAGCAAAGAGAGAGAGGGGGAAGCCAGGACAGAAAAGAGAGAGAGGGGGAAGCCAGGACAGAAAAGAGAGAGAGGGAGATGCCAGGACAGAAAAAAGAGAGAGGGGTGCCAGATTTGAAAAGAGAGAGAGGGGGATGCCAGGTTTGAAAAGAGAGAGAGGGGGATGCCAGGTTTGAAAAGAGAGAGAGGGGGATGCCAGATTTGAAAAGAGAGAGAGGGGGTGCCAGATTTGAAAAGAGAGAGAGGGGGATGCCAGGTTTGAAAAGAGAGAGAGGGGGTGCCAGATTTGAAAAGAGAGAGAGGGGGAAGCCAGGACAGAAAAGAGCAGCAGGACAGGGGTATCAAAGACAAATCCCCACATAATCTGTCTCTTTAATAGGGATTTAAACCCACCAAAGAGCCAGTGGTAGAATACCAAAGACTAAATGAAGCTCTATTCAAGCTGAGAGCATTGATACTGATACAATTTAGAACACTATAGATAGTTGGGGCACTTACTGCCTCCGTTCCCTATATAACCCTGTATTTACTTTTCCCTGTATAACCCTGTATATACTTTTCCCTATATAACCCTGTATATAATTTCCCTATATAACCCTGTATATACTTTTCCCTATATAACCCTGTATATAATTTCCCTATATAACCCTGTATATACTTTTCCCTATATAACCCTGTATATAATTTCCCTATATAACCCTGTATATAATTTCCCTATATAACCCTGTATATAATTTCCCTATATAACCCTGTATATACTTTTCCCTATATAACCCTGTATATAATTTCCCTATATAACCCTGTATATACTTTTCCCTATATAACCCTGTATATAATTTCCCTATATAACCCTGTATTTACTTTTCCCTGTATAACCCTGTATATACTTTTCCCTATATAACCCTGTATATAATTTCCCTATATAACCCTGTATATACTTTTCCCTATATAACCCTGTATATAATTTCCCTATATACCTCTGTATATACTTTTCCCTATATAACCCTGTATATACTTTTCCCTATATAACCCTGTATATACTTTTCCCTATATAACCCTGTATATAATTTCCCTATATAACCCTGTATATAATTTCCCTATATAACCCTGTATATAATTTCCCTATATAACTCTGTATATAATTTCCCTATATAACCCTGTATATACTTTTCCCTATATAACCCTGTATATAATTTCCCTATATACCTCTGTATATACTTTTCCCTATATAACCCTGTATATAATTTCCCTATATAACCCTGTATATAATTTCCCTATATAACCCTGTATATAATTTCCCTATATAACCCTGTATATAATTTCCCTATATAACTCTGTATATAATTTCCCTATATAACCCTGTATATACTTTTCCCTATATAACCCTGTATATAATTTCCCTATATAACTCTGTATATAATTTCCCTATATAACCCTGTATATAATTTCCCTATATAACCCTGTATATAATTTCCCTATATAACTCTGTATATAATTTCCCTATATAACCCTGTATATACTTTTCCCTATATAACCCTGTATATACTTTTCCCTATATAACCCTGTATATAATTTCCCTATATAACCCTGTATATACTTTTCCCTATATAACCCTGTATATAATTTCCCTATATACCTCTGTATATACTTTTCCCTATATAACCCTGTATATACTTTTCCCTATATAACCCTGTATATAATTTCCCTATATAACCCTGTATATACTTTTCCCTATATAACCCTGTATATACTTTTCCCTATATAACCCTGTATATAATTTCCCTATATAACCCTGTATATAATTTCCCTATATAACCCTGTATATAATTTCCCTATATAACCCTGTATATAATTTCCCTATATAACTCTGTATATAATTTCCCTATATAACCCTGTATATACTTTTCCCTATATAACCCTGTATATAATTTCCCTATATAACTCTGTATATAATTTCCCTATATAACCCTGTATATAATTTCCCTATATAACCCTGTATATACTTTTCCCTATATAACCCTGTATATAATTTCCCTATATAACTCTGTATATAATTTCCCTATATAACCCTGTATATAATTTCCCTATATAACCCTGTATATAATTTCCCTATATAATTCTGTATATAATTTCCCTATATAACCCTGTATATACTTTTCCCTATATAACCCTGTATATACTTTTCCCTATATAACTCTGTATATAATTTCCCTATATAACCCTGTATATACTTTTCCCTGTATAGTGCTTTAGCATCCTCTCGCCAGGAACCGGTCTTCAGTCAAAAACCAAAGGAAAGCCACTACCCACCATTTGGGAACTAACAAATAGAGGAAACATACAGTCTCCCGAATTACTGTGAGAAAGGATTGGGCTGATGTTGTCCTTATCATCCCATTTTAGCTTAATACCAGTGTGAAATACCACTTAGGAGAGTTCTGAGGAATAGAAAAGGTGCATTGTGACAGATTGCTGGAGTGGCTAGTAACGTTGTCTTTAACAGTGTTTAACAGTCCCCACAGCAGTCTATCTTTCTGTCTGAGAGTTGGCAGTATATGAGGCCAGCCTCGAGCGCTTGGCTTGCTTCCACCCTGTTCTCACTTCAATGACTGCTCTCTCTGTATGCCCTCTGTATCTCTCTCCCTATGTTTCCTACCTTTCTCTCTGCACTCTCTTTCCCTCTCCTCTCCTCTCCTCTCCTCTCCTCTCCTCTCCTCTCCTCTCCTCTCCTCTCCTCTCCTCTCCTCTCCTCTCCTCTCCTCTCCTCTCCTCTCCTCTTTCTCTCTCTCTCTCTCTCTGCTCCTCTCCCCTCCCCTCTCCCCCCTCTCCTCTTTCTCTCACTCCTCTCCTCTTCCCCTCTCCCCTCTCCCCCTCTCCCCTCTCCCCCTCTCTCTTTCTCTCCTCTTCACTCTTTCTCTCTCACCTCCCCTCTCCCCCCTCTCCTCTTTCTCTCACTCCTCTCCTCTTCCCCCTCTCCCCTCTCCCCCTCTCCCCCTCTATCCTCCTCTCCTCTCCTCTCCTCTTTCTTTCTCTCTCTCTCTCCTCTCCTCTAACAGTTGCAGTATGTCTACCTCAGTCAGGGCAGGAAGTGACAGGTTTGGACAAACTTGTTCATCCTTCACCAGTAGGAAATACACTGTCTCCTTCCACCTTCCTAAGCACTGTCAAATAAATTGATGTGAGAAAAATAAGGAGAGAAACTCCTGAGGTGTTTCAAGGCGCTTTGTGTCGCGTGTGTGTGTGTGCGTGCGTGCGTGTGTATGCGGTAACTCCTGAGGTGTTTCAAGGTGATGTGTGTGTGTGTGTGTGTGTGTGTGTGTGTGTGTGTGTGTGTGTGTGTGTGTGTGTGTGTGTGTGTGTGTGTGTGTGTGTGTGTGTGTGTGTGTCTGGTAACTCCTGAGGTGTTTCGAGGTGCTGTCATGTACTCTCCACACCTGTCAAGGGGAGAAGCAGACCTTCCACTCTGTAACATGGCAGCCCTGGAGACAGAGCAGCACAGCTTGGCTATTTCACACACTCATTACCTAGTCAGGACCACAGTTGCAACACGGTTCACAGACTCATTATCTACATCCCTTCACTGTTTGAAAGTGTGTCATATTAATATATACCACTTTGCAGAGGCTTATCCAGTGTGTGTTACAGTATAGTGAGTGCAGACATTTCCACTATGAGCATGCAGTGACGTTCTTTTTAATATATTTTTTTATGCATATATTGATTAAGTAGTAAGGTGACTCATGTACATTTCATTCCTTTTTTGTGTTGCATGAAAACGAGCTATTATTTTCAGATGAGAAAAGGATGCAGTCGCTGTGATTAAAGCAGAGTGTGTTTCCCATGTCCACAGAAAGAGGGCAGTATTGAGTCAGGTTTACGGGTAGATGGGGAGACTGGCAAATCTCTGGTTTTAGCAGGGCTCTACAGTGACTCACTGTGACTCATGCACAAACATAGGTTTCTTAACCTGATGACTTCGTTAAAGTCACAATCTGTAATTTTCTGTTCAATGGTCATTTCAATTTATGATTTTATACCAATTACTAATTTGGTATATTAATTTCCCCAGCACCATCCCTCAGTTTACCAAACAGGGTCAGGCTGTTGAAATTATAGATTGTGTCTTTAATTTAATGAAACTGTTGTCTCTTAGCCTCATAGAGAAAACCTCTTATGTCCCCCCCCCCCCCCCCCCCCCCTCTCTACTCCCCTCCCGGATGCCATTTAAACCAGTTAAATAATTTAGTGGTAGTGCTTGTGTCACTCCCGTCCTTCCTTGTGTGTCTGTGGCTCAGAAAGCTTCCTTATATCACTGATCTGGAGAGAGAAGACCGTCGTCTGATTTCAACCAGCTACACCAGGGGCATCAATCATACACATTATTCTCCTATTGTATTATTCCTTCTCTCATATCTTATTAAAATATTCTGAAAAATGTATTTTTTCTATTAATATTCTATAAACAGTATTTGTGCACTGTGATTGCCCGGCCCCCAGGAATAATTTAAAAGGAGTCAAATGTAAGGTAAAACTGATTTAATGTAGTAATTATCCAATATTACGGACACATTACGTGTTAACAGGGGGGTTTCCTTTAACTTAATTAAAAAGTCTCTCCTAAAAGTTCCTAACCTCAACCTATGATCTCTTGTGCCACTGAGGAGACTATAGACCAACAGAGGAGGTCATGTCTGCTTTGTAACAGTGATTCTCTTCTGACCTCTCCTAACACAGGGTTAACTAACTAACCTGAAGGAATACTGTTTCACTAAAACAAACACACAACCACACACACACACGCACATGCACACACACTCACCGTGCTAACTCTCTCTCTTACTTAATTAAAACAGTGTGTGTGTGTGTGTGTGTGTGTGTGTGTGTGTGTGTGTGTGTGTGTGTGTGTGTGTGTGTGTGTGTGTGTGTGTGTGTGTGTGTGTGTGTGTGTGTGTATGTGTGTGTGTGTGTGTGTGTGTGTGTGTGTGTGTGTGTGCGATTGTGCATGTGTCTGGTTTCTGGCTGCACACCTCCCCTGTGTGTTTTCACACCGGCTGTGTTGCCTTAACCTCTCCTGGACTCCGCTGGGCCTCGCTGCTGAAGAAAACACAACAGAATTAGGTTACACATGGCCTACAGAGATGTGTGTGTGTTCAGTGTTTGTGTGTGTATTTGTATGTGTGTGTGTGTGCCTGTGTGTGTACGTTGTGACCCCAGACGCTCCTGTGGATTAGGGCTGTATTTTCCTTTAATCAGTTTTAAGACGGATTCTGAAAAATTTCCTGAAATCACACCGGGACAAGCAGAGCCCTGTGCATATTTTTGGAAGGGAGAGCCCCTCTACCTGGCTGTGCTTAGCTTTCTAAACCCTAGTTTAACCAGACCTACCCTCCACCCAGCCCAACCCAGATCTAGGGATACCTATCACTGTAGATATTCCAAATCACTTACTGCTCCTTTATGTCGAGATGGGGACAGACAGAAGAAAAAAAACAGGAGGACCAAGGCACATAATTCATCTTCACATCATTAAAATGCTTTATTTTTATGGCATTTTTAATGGAACTAAGATTTAAAAACTCTGAAGTGTTTCGGCAGCATGGCCTTCATCAGGTAGTGCAATGAGTACAGCGTTGAGAGCAGCACTTCAAGGTTTTGGAATCTTTCCCTTTTCACCCATTCAGTGTTTTTGCGTCTACATACAATCACTTGCTTGCTTGAAAATGTACACTACCTTCCAAAAGTTTGGGGTCACTTACAAAAAAAAAAGAAAAGCTATTTTTTTTGTCCATTAAAATAACATCAAATTGATCAGAAATACAGTGTAGACATTCTTAATGTTGTAAATGACTATTGTAGCTGGAAACGGCAGATTTTTTATGGAATATCTACAGAGGCGACGAGGCCCATTATCGGCAACCATCCCAATGGCACGTTGTGTTAGCTAATCCAAGTTTATCATTGTAAAAGGCTAATTGATCATTAGAAAACCCTTTTGCAATTATGGTAGCACAGCTGAAAACTGTTGTGCTGATTAAAGAAGCAATAAAGCTGGCCTCCTTTAGACTAGTTGAGTATCTGGAGCATCAGTATTTGTGGGTTCGATTACAAGCTCAAAATGGCCAGAAACAAAGACATATCTTCTGAAACCTGTCAGTCTATTCTTGTTCTGAGAAATGAAGGATATTATATGTGAGAAATTACCAAGAAACTGAAGATCTCGTACAACGCTGTGTACTACTCCCTTCACAGAACAGAGCAAACTGTCTCTAACCAGAATAGAAATAGGAGTGGGTGGCCCCGATGCACAACTGAGCAAGAGGACAAGTACATTAGAGTGTCTAGTTTGAGAAACAGCCGCCTCACAAGTCGTCAATAGGCAGCTTCAGCTGATATCTCAAAGTGCTGTACAGAAACCCAGCCTAAAACCCCAAACAGCAAGCAATGCAGGTGTAGAAGCACGGTGGCTAGGAAAAACTCCCTAGAAAGTCCAAAACCTAGGAAGAAACCTAGAGAGGAACCAGGCTATGTGGGGTGGCCAGTCCTCTTCTGGCTGTGCCGGGTGGAGATTATAACAGAACATGGCCAAGATGTTCAAATGTTCATAAATGACCAGCATGGTCAAATAATAATAATCACAGGCAGAACAGTTGAAACTGGAGCAGCAGCATGGCCAGGTGGACTGGGGACAGCAAGGAGTCGTCATGTCAGGTAGTCCTGAGGCATGGTCCTAGGGCTCAGGTCCTCCGAGAGAGAGTAAGAAAGAGAGAAAGAGAGAATTAGAGAGAGCATACTTAAATTCAATCAGGACACCGGATAGAACAGGAGAAGTACTCCAGATATAACAAACTGACCCTAGCCCCCCGACACATAAACTACTGCAGCATAAATACTGGAAGCTGAGACAGGAGGGGTCAGGAGACACTGTGGCCTCATCCGATGACACCCCCGGACAGGGCCAAACAGGAAGGATATAACCCCACCCACTTTGCCAAAGCACAGCCCCCACACCACTAGAGGGATATCTTCAACAACCAAGTTACCATCCTGAGACAAGGCCGAGTATAGCCCACAAAGATCTCCGCCACGGCACAACCCAAGGGGGGGGGGCGCCAACCCAGACAGGAAGATCACATCAGTGACTAAACTCACTCAAGTGACGCACCCCTCCTAGGGACGGTATGAAAGAGCCCTAGTAAGCCAGTGACTCAGCCCCTGTAATAGGGTTAGAGGCAGAGAATCCCAGTGGAAAGATCGGAACCGGCCAGGCAGAGACAGCAAGGGCGGTTAGTTGCTCCAGAGCCTTTCCGTTCACCTTCACACTCCTGGGCCAGACTACACTCAATCATATGACCCACTGAAGAGATGAGTCTTCAGTATAGATTTAAAGGTTGAGACCGAGTTTGCGTCTCTCACATGGGTAGGCAGACCATTCCATAAAAATGGAGCTCTATAGGAGAAAACCCTGCCTCCAGTTGTTTGCTTAGAAGTTCTAGGGACAATTAGGAGGCCTGCGTCTTGTGACCGTAGCGTGCGTGTAGGTATGTACCAAATCAGAGAGATAGGTAGGAGCAAGCCCATGTAATGCTTTGTAGGTTAGCAGTAAAACCTTGAAATCAGCCCTTGCCTTGACAGGAAGCCAGTGTAGGGAGGCTAGCACTGGAGTAATATGATCAAATTTTTTGGTTCTAGTCAGGATTCTAGCAGCCGTATTTAGCACAAACTTAAGTTTATTTAGTGCTTTATCCGGGAAGCCAGAAAGTAGAGCATTGCAGGAGTCTAACCTAGAAGTGACAAAAGCATGGATACATTTTTCTGCATCATTTTTGGACAGAAAGTTTCTGATTTTTGCAATGTTAC